>NC_069503.1:162069168-162369168 GCF_027579735.1 Bombina bombina | reverse complement strand
GGTTACCCTAATTACAGCTTTGTGATGTCATTCAAATGGAAAAATGTTAAAAATATCATTGCCTTGAATCATGAAGCTGAAAGCCTTGTCTGCCTGCTGGTGGGAAGATAACTGCAAGTCCAGTCTATGTCTTTATACACAGTCCCACACATGATAATGTCACCTGTGCTGTATAACACTATCCAGAAACAGCTCACTAATCTTATCATGTTTATCCAGAAGGCACCAGGCAAAACCCAAATAATACAGTTCCCTAATTCTCTTTGATTCCATTTGGTTTGGTTGCTATAATTACAGTTTCATAAGTACAGATATTGTTTTTATAAACATGGTACCTCCCAAACCAGTTTAGCAAGAGGGGTCACACCCATTGCTCTATATAAAAAGTCTTCTGCTGTCATAAAAATAGAATCTGGCTGCCACACTGAATCAGTGAACTCTCTGACATGCATACAATGTTTCTGTTGTATTCAGTAACTGTGAGAACTTTACAAATGTGCACTATTTACAGAAATACCTAAGTAATACTGAATGAGTGAGTTAGAGAGCCCAGGAATGCTGCATTTTAGTAACACAGAGGTGTGGCGCTATAACGCATCATGCTCTGATTTTGGAGTTTCTCTGTGACACATATGCAAGGAATGTGAGGAAGGTCTTGTGGCTGTGAGTTTTTTTTGTCAAATTATTTAAAGGAGTATTATTATCAGCAACTCTACCCAGAAAACATTATAAAATAATGTTACAAAGCCGGAATAAATACATTTATTTTTAATGGCCATTATAGTGGAAAAATGACATGCTCTAATACGTTACAGTATGTAATTTTAAGACTAGCGACCCTGAACCTTTATGAATTTAACCCCCATTATGGCTGAAACACATAGAACTTTGCACCAGTAACACACAGCACAGTCATTTAACCCCTTTATGCCAGTAACAAAAATCTAGCCCTATATATTACTAACTATACAACTATGATTTAGCACTCACTGTGCCAGTAACAGTGCAGCAATTTAACCCCTTTATGCCTGTAACACCTAGAGGAACAATCTAACCCTTTCTATTAGTTACATATACTCACTGTGCCAGTAAAAGTACAGTCATTTAACCCCTTTATGCCAGTAACACATAGAGCAACAATCTAGCGCTTTCTATTAGAAACATATACAACTATGATTTAGCACTCACTGTGCCAGTAAACAGTGCAGTGATTTAACCATTTTTTGTAACACATGCAGCCTTGATTCAACCCTCATTGTGTCATAAGCGATATGTAGCATGGATGTCACCCTTTTTGGAAGTTACATATGTGCTTCCTGTCATTAACACATAGATCCTTAGCTAAATCTTAGCTAGACTAGTATAGCTGTGCTAACACGTTTACACATTTCTTCCAATGTTGATACATTTTTGTTTCTTCCTTGTATAATTATACAATAGTACTTTGTAAAAGTAAACTAACACACACGCATGTATATATATATATATATATATATATATATATATATATATAATACATACATACAAATGTAAACACACATACACTCATATATTTACATAACCATATTTATGTAGTGCATGGGCTGCCATTATCACTTTATTAATAAAACTCATACACAACAAATTTAAAACAAACCTTATGATTGAGGGCATTCATTTTCTGCCTATAGAATCCATTCGCTGTATGCTCTTATTCTCCATGTTACATAAAGTTGTGTTTGTTAAAAAAAGTCTAGTAAAAAATAAACTTACATTATTCAGATAGGGTATGCAATTTTAAACACTTTTACTTTTATCGTCAATTTTGCTTTGTTCCCTTGATATTCTTAGTTAAAAGCTAAACCTAGGTAAGCTCATATGCTAATTTATTTTCCCTTGAAGTCCGCCTCTTATCTGAATGCATTTTGTCATGCACGTGGCGTAACCTAGGAGCCAGCACTGACTGGCTAAAATGTAAGTCTGCCAAAAAACTGAAATAAGGGGGCAGTCTGCAGAGGCTTAAATACAAGGTAATTACAGAGGTAAAACGTATATTAATAGAAGTGTTGGTTATGCAAAACCGGGGAATGGGTAATAAAGGGATTATCTATCTTTTTAAACAATAAAAATTCAGGCGTAGACTGTCCCTTTAATGTCTCATTATGTAAAAGTGAGTAATACACTTTACTATTATGTAATTCTTAAAACCTGAGCCATTAATTCATGTTAAGCAGTTTAACTACTATTTAGTAAGCCAAGTACAAACAGTTTCCATATTATTGCTCCAAATCTATAGATTGTTTAGCCGGTAACCCTTTCAGTTTATGTAGTTACACAGATTTCCCTAACTTAGGATAATGTTTTTTTGATGTGGGACAACTGAGCACTTTACATAATGAAGGTCTAATAATGGACTTATGATTCTTTTATACTTGCCTCAAGAGCACCCCATACTGGTGAGCAACTGAAATGCAAGTCAGATGCCATAAGATTGGCACTTACAACATAGAAAGAAGCTACTCAGATTTGTTTTACAAAGCAGCAGTGACCTTCCTTACTTATTAGTAGCTGTAAAAGTGTGAATGTATCCCTCTCTACTTGCAGCACATAAACATTGGGGGTCTCATTTTTATACACTGTGTGCAAAAAGCACTTTCATCCCCTTTCCTCTCTCATACAAATAAAACATAGCTATAGAAGTAAAATGTGACTGTGTGAGAATAGCACTCTGTAAGAGAGTGCCCCCTAATGGCTGAGCTAAGCAGTGTATGGCACAGAGAATGATTTAGATTAAAAGTGTTGCACTATTGATCAGTATCGCTGGACCATGCTAGGATTAGCGTTAGCGCGCACATTGATATTACAAGTCCATGGTAAAGAAGAATTACCATATAATGTTTAGTGTTACCAACATCCCTTCAGCATGCCCTATACTTTAATGAATATTATGACAGTGCAAAAGATCACTCATACTAAGATTTTAAAGTTAGGTGTTGTGCTCAAGTGCAAAGTTAGCGTGACTTAAGACCTGAAGTGTTAGGGCTAGAATAAAAGTTTAACAAAACACATGTAATATATATATATATACAGTATCTAAAAAAAAGTGAGTACACCCCTTACATTTTTGTAAATATTTTATTATATCTTTTCATGTGACAACACTGAAGAAATGACGCTTTGCTACAATGTAAAGTAGAGAGTGTACAGCCTGTATAACAGTGTAAATTTGCTGTCCCCTCAAAATAACTCAACACTCAGCCATTAAAGGGACAGTCTGCCATAGAATTGTTATTGTTTAAAAAGATAGATAATCCCTTTATTACCCATTCCCCAGTTTTGCACAACCAACACAGTTATATTAATGTACTTTTTACCTCTGTGATTACCTTGTATCTAGGAACCTTCTTCCAGCCCCCTGATCACATGACTGTGACTGTTTATTATCTATTGTCTTAAATTTAGCATTGTATTGTGCTAAATCTTAAATAACCCCCTGTGCCTGAACACAGTGTTATCTATATGGCCCACGTGTACTTTCTGTCTCTTTGTGTTGAAAAGAGATTTAAAAAGCATGTGATAAGAGGCGGCCCTCAAAGGCTTAGAAATTAGCATATGAGCCTACCTAGGTTTAGTTTAAACTAAGAATACCAAGAGAAAAAAGCAAATTTGATGATAAAAGTAAATTGGAAAGTTGATTAAAATTAAAAGTCCTATCTGAATAATGAAAGTTTAATTTATACTAGACTGGGCCTTTAATGTCTAAACCGTTGGCAACAAAAGTGAGTACACCCCTAAGTGGAGAAAAACTCTGTTAGAAAATATTTGAAGTATATGCAGAAATAACTGCTACGTTAGGGTAATACGTTTATTAAAAAACTAATTTTATTTACAAAAAAATTAAAATAAGGTTTGTAATGAATATTACTTGATAAGGGAAGGAACACCTATTCCTCTTGTAATTACCTAAAAACCTATTCCAAACTGGGAGCGTGGAGAGCAAGATACACAGGTCAGCCACCTCCTGTATTCATGTCCGATAACCGGATACGTCGGCGTCATGTGTCAGTGGCGGCTGAGACTGTGTTCAAAACGGACCAGAGGCTCTCAGAACTTGGAAAAGAAACCATATATGTGTTTCGGCCGTAGCAAAGCTGCCTTTCTCAATGTGCAGTAAAAATGACAAGCTGAACGCCGCTCGTGGTACTACACCTTATATATCCTAAGTGGTTAAGAAGGGACCAATCGTCTATTATCCCTAACAAACCGCAGATGACATATAGGAGAGCTAGTATTAATCTTAGTGATTGCCTAACCTCAAGTCACTTTAACAGAAATGCCAAAAAGGCACCTTTATATAAAGTCTCAATAGCCTGCGGCAATTGCAAAGTATGCACCTACATGATAAAGAATAAAACTATGATGGATAGATTCCACAATAAATGGACCATATCTAATCATATCACATGTAAAACTTCTAATGTAATATATTGTGTATCTTGCAGCTTTGACCTAATATATTTAGGGATGACAACCAGAAGTATGGGAATAAGAATGACTGAACATTTAAGTAATATCAGAAATGCTGCTAAGGATGTTGAAAAAGGAAAACAAATAACAAGCGTGGCACAGCATTTTCTGCAGTATCATGGTGGCAAAACGAGTACTTTTAAATGTTGGGGCTTGGAAACTCTCCATATGGGAATTAGAGGAGGAGATGTGGAACAAGCTTTATTAAAAAGGGAAGCAAGGTGGATTTTAAACTTGAATTCTGTCATGCCTCACGGAATGAATGAAAACAATAATGTTTGGGTGTTTTTGTAAGAGTATAGGATATATGATAGGTTAATAATACAGATACATACTATCAACCACTCTTACATATATAGTCTTTCCATCTTTTCTACTCTCAAGTGCACCCAGAATCAGTTATCTGCATAAGTTTATTACTATTATGTAATATGGATATATACCGGATACATTGGTGACACACTCTGAATGCATTAGTTTGTTATTTCTTCTATTTGATGTATCTAATGACACACACTCCCCCACTTAGCAATTAGTACTACTTATATTGTACATATAACAATGGCATATAATATTGTACAGTGAAGTTTGTCTCACTGTTTAGCATTATGTAGCAAGTTCCATCTTTATTAAAGTATTAGATGGCATCAACGTATTCAGATTAAAGTCTCCCACCATCCTTATAGATGCTTATTATGCACACAGGTCTTATTTTATTTTATTAAGGGATATTCCACCATGTATGGGGTAAATGTTGTTTAATCGATTTTACTGATCCCCATAACACTGCAAAATTAATAAGACCTGAATTCTCCTTTTCTCCATTGTGGATATTTAAAGTTCAGTGTTCAGATTATGATAACGTCCATTTAAGCACCTAACTTATGCATATGTAAACAAAACATCAGTCACTGCATATGAGTATCCCTTGCTAACATGTTATCAAGTTACGTTGTATACAGGGATATCCTGCCTGACAAAAAGTGACTGGGTCTTTTGGCTTATTTGGGTGCTCTTTTGAGTTGATTATTTGTCGCCGCTCTAGTTACTCCTTAATTCTGATAAGATTTGGTTTTACTTCATTCCCAGAAATATAACTTCATAGGCTATAAGTGTATAAGGCCGTATGATCAGGCTGGTATCACTCTATAGAATGTTGATTGTATCTGTCTGAAGTAGCCGTTACCAATCAGTATATCCCTTTAGATATTGTCCTCTATGACACACATTCAAGGGGAGGTGTCTAGGAGGGGGTGTGCAGCGCCAGCAGAAGACGATTGGTCCCTGCTTAACCACTTAGGATATATAAGGTGTACCACGAGCGGCGTTCGGCTTGTAATTTTTACTGCACATTGAAAAAGGCGGCTTTGCTACAGCCAAAACGCGTATGTGGTCTCTTTTCGAAGTTCTGTGAGCCTCTGGTCCGTTTTGAACACATTCTCAGCCGCCCCTGACACTTTACGCCGATGTATCCGGTTATCGGACAGGAATACAGGGGGGAGGCTGACCTGTGTATATTGCTCTCCACGCTCCCAGTTTGGAATAGGTTTTTAAGTAATTACAAGATGAATAGGTGTTCCTTCCCTTATCAAGTAATATTCATTACAAACCTTATTTTAATATATTTGTAAATAAAATTAGTTTTTTAATAAACGTATTACCCTACCTTAGCAGTTATTTCTGCATATACTTCAAATATTTTCTAACAGAGTTTTTCTCCACTTAGGGGTGTACTCACTTTTGTTGCCAACGGTTTAGACATTAAAGGCCCAGTCTAGTATAAATTAAACTTTCATTATTCAGATAGGACTTTTAATTTTAATCAACTTTCCAATTTACTTTTATCATCAAATTTGCTTTTTTCTCTTGGTATTCTTAGTTTAAACTAAACCTAGGTAGGCTCATATGCTAATTAAATTTGGTATTATTGCTCTCACACTCTCTCATACTGGTCACTGGAAGTTTAACATGGCACCTCATGGCAAAGAACTCTCTGAGGATCTGAAAAAAAAGAATGTTACTCTACATAAAGATGGCCTAGGCTATAAGAATATTGACAAGACCATGAAACTGAGCTGCAGCACGGTGGGCAAGACGATACAAGGGTTTCACAGGACAGGTTCCACTTAGAACAGGCCTCGCCATGGTCAACCAAAGAAGTTGAGTGCACGTGCTCAGTGTCATATCCTGAGGTTGTCTTTGGGAAATAAACATATGAGTGCTGTCAGCATTGCTGCAGAGGTTGAAGCAGTGGGGTGTCAGCCTGTCAGTGCTAAGACCATACGCCGCACACTGCATCAAATTGGTCTTCATGGCTGTCATCCCAGAAGGAAGCCTCTACTAAAGATGATGCACAAATAAGCCTGCAAACTGTTTTCTGAAGACAAGCAGACTAAGCACACAGATTACTGGAACCATGTCCTGTAGTCCGATGAGACCAAGATTTGGTTCAGATGGTGTCAAGTGTGTGTGGTGGCAACCAGGTGAGGAGTACAAAGACAAGTGTGTCTTGCCTACAGTCAAGCATGGTGGTGGGAGTGTCTGGCCCTGCATGAGTGCTGCCGTCACTGGGGAGCTACAGTTGAGGAAACCATGAATGCCAACATGTACTGTCACATACTGAAGCAGAGCATGATCCCCTCTTTTCAGAGATGGGGACTCAGGTCACTATTCCAACATGATAACGACTCCAAACACACTTCCAAGATGACCACTGCCTTGCTAAAGAAGATGAGGGTAAAGGTGATGGACTAACCAAGCATGTCTCCAGACTTAAACCCTATTGAGCATCTTTGAGGCATCCTCAAACGGAAGGTGGGGGAGCGCAAGGTCTCTAACATCCACCAGCTCTATGATGTCATCATGGAGGAGTGGAAGAGGACTCCAGTGGCAACCTGTGAAGCTCTGGTCAAATAAATGCCAAAGAGCGTTAAGGCAGTGCTGGAAAATAATGGTGGCCACACAAAATTTTGACACTTTGGGCCCAATTTGGACATTTCCTTTAGGGGTGTACTCACTTTTGTTGCCAACTGTTTAGACATTAATAGCTGTGTGTTGAGTTATTTTGAGGGGACAGCAAATTTACACTGTTATACAGGCTGCACACTCAATACTTTACATTGCAGCAAAGTATCATTTCTTCAGTGTTGTCACATTAAAATATATTAAAATATTTACAAAAATGTGAGGGGTGTACTCACTTTTGTGAGATACTGTATTAATGAAGTATGGCATATGACAACGTGTTGAAATGGGAAAGGCTGAGAAGTATATATATGTGTGTGTGTAGATATACATTTAGAAATATATATATATATGTTACAATTAAAGTGCAGAAATCAGTTCATGTGCACATTACCTAGATAATCTGCAGATTAACTAGGGTGATCAGTTAAAGTGCAGAAAAATTGTTTCATTTGTCAAATTACCTAGGTAATCTGCAGATTACCTAGGTAATCTGCACATTACCTACTAGGCACTAGTTAAAGTGCAAAAAATGCACTTTAGCGGTAACATATATATAAACTAAAGACAGTCCCATGGTTTTTCCTATGATAATCAGTTCATATCACTTTTTTTAGAGAGCCTGGGGCACTTTCTTTTGAAAATGGAGGTAAAAACAAAATCTTAAAGGGCAGTGCGGCGCACTTTATGCATCATTCATTGCCCAGACACTTCAACTTCTTAACAAGTTTATAGTAGTTTTTCCAAGGGTATAACAACTGCTCTCATTCTGTTTTTGCATTTATTAGCATCTTGGCCTCTACACTTCTAAGCATTGTATATTTCCCATTCTGCATTCTGAATTGTTACAGAATCGACTTCCCTGCAACCTATTGTGGAATTATGCAATGAACACAAATAAATGTAAGAACATCGTATTGAGAATGTGAAATATCTGCCATTATCTATCTATCTATCTATCTATATATCTATCGAATCTATAATAAATAGATAGATTCGATAGATAATTTCCCAGACAGAGAATTTCAAGACTTGAGGCCTGGGACCCATGGTAAGGTTCCCAGAGGCAGTTGCGGTGCCCGAGGCTCTGATTAGAACAGAGCACTCTGTAGCGTGTCTGCCCTCGGCCGAAATCGGAACATTCTTCGGCTTCTTTTTCAATAAACAGTTTACATGAGAGAAACAAACTTTTCCAACTTTAACTACATGGAAGCAGTTAATCTGCACATTACCTAGGTGAAGTGCAGATTCTGCACTTTAACGGAGCAAATCAGTTAATCTGCAGATTAGCTAGGTAATGTGCACATTAACTGTTTCTGCACTTTAACTGTAACATATATATATATATATATATATATATATATATATAATTAAATACCTCATTTTATACAATATATAAATATTGTTATATATTCATATTGATATATTTATATATATAAAGATATATATATTTAAAATAAAATTTTCTTTTAAGTGAAGAACAGAAGTATTTAATGTATTCTTAACGCACCATCGTTTTTATCCCAGTTGTTCTAGCGCACCTTTGGATTAGCACGTGAGCGAAAGCCAGAAGAGGCTTTTGTAGCGCACCCCATAGAAGTCTGGTGAACTCCAGGTGTTAGTGTGCCTGAGTGAGGTAACATTTTATTTTTAACTTGTAATACTAGAGCAAAAATCGTAGAGCTATTGATTTAACTTGAGTGTTGTTAGTGCTCAATAGCACTAATATTTTTGCACTCCAAGGCCTCTAGTTATCAACGTGTCTACTTTACCAGCCTACGCCGGTCCAATACGCCCGCCTAAGCTCGCCTACCATAGCCGCTGCGGACCTGAAAAATTTCGCCTAAGTTATCAAAAAATCTGTCAAAAAGCCGCGCACCAAGTATGGGGCGATGAGCAGCGGACTGTGAGAGTTATCACTTATCCGATCTCGCTGCTCTTCGGCTTTTTGACAGCTTTATTGACAAGCTGTCACTAAGCACCCACACTAAACTACACTGTTCTACCCCCTATACTGGCGCCCCGGAGCCCCCCGCAACTAAATAAAGTTAGTAACCCCTAAACCGCCGCTCCTAGACCCCGCCGCAACTCTTATAAATGTATTAACCCCTAAACCGCCGCTCCCGGACCCTGCCGCCACCTACATTATTAAAAATTGGGGTACTATGAGCGCCTACTATGTACCTGTAGCCCAGGAGAGGTGCGTCTAGCAGGCACCTAAAATTGCAATGGATAGAGGAAAAAGCCCAGGCGCCAACTATACGAAGGCAAGGTAAAAATGTCTACTGTTAAATAATTTAATACATCCAGAAAAGTGTACACAGTGCAGTAAAATACACAGTGAAATAAAAAGCACAGTACAATAAAAACACAGTACAATAAAAAACAATTGAACCAATTTTCATGGATCCATGATGGTTTTACAATAAAAACAAGATTACACAGATAAATACAAAGATAAAATCAAGAGTATGTGGGAAAAATAGAGCCTTCTTAAAATTACTCAAGATAATGTATGAACCTACTACTAAAAGTGTAATACTCCTGGTGTGGAGGAATAAAGAAGAGATAACTAAAACAAGTGATCCCCAAGGTGTAAAAGGACTATGCTGATCCTAAAGGTATATGTGCTTTGTAGATCCAAGTGTGTGTAAGACAATGTCAGATTATGTCAATAGAAATGTATATCAGAAAATATCGATAAAAAATATAAATACAGACATCAATAAATTACAAATAGAACTCGTGAAGAAATGTCTTATGGAAAAAATAGCCGGTGAAAAAAGTGCCGGTGAAAAAAGTGCTAAAGACAAATGCAACTGGAGACAAAAAACTCCTTTTAAAAAACTGTGGAAATAAAGTCAAATCCAAATCAGGTGGGTTCAAATAGACCAATCCAATAGTGATGAACAAAATCAATCCGATTAGAAAAATACAAATAAAAAATAAAAAATACAATCCAAGAAGAATACTATAAATTCCAAAGTTTATGTCTAAACAGACACCCCTGAGAAAACAGTGATCTGTGCAAAAAAACTGCGATCAAATATAAATAGCTGCAATCGAATGTGGGTCTGAAAGTGTGATCAGATTTTTATCCCCTTGATGGTGGATGCCCCACCGTAAAAAGTTGATAGTAGAGAATTACGAATATATTCCCCCTAAAAAAAGATAACAAATATAGTGTAGATGGTACAGTAAAATGTCACAATTAAAATAAGGCTTACCAAGCTTTACCTTGCCTTCGTATAGTTGGCGCCACCTACATTATACCTAGTAACCCCTATCCTGCCCCCCTATACCGCCGCCACCTATAATAAAGTTATTAACCCCTATCCTGCGGATCCCAGACCTCGCCGCAACTAAATAAATAGTTTAACCCCTAAACCGCCGCTCCTGGACCCAGCAGCAAACTATATTAAACTTATTAACCCCTAATCTGCTCCCCCTACACCGTCGCCACCTATAATAAATTTATTAACCCCTATCCTGCCCCCCCTACACCGCCGCCACTGTAATACAATTATTAACCCCTAAACCTAAGTCTAACACTAACCCTAACACCCCCCTAACTTAAATATTAATTAAATAAATCTAAATAATATTTCTCTTATTAACTAAATTAATCCTATTTAAAATGAAATACTTACCTTTAAAATAAACCCTAATATAGCTACAATATAAATAATAATTATATTGTAGCTATCTTAGGATTTATTTTTATTTTACAGGCAACTTTCAGTTTATTTTAACTAGGTACAATAGCCATTAAATAGTTATTAACTATTTAATAGCTACCTAGTTAAAATAAAGAGAAATTTACCTGTAAAATAAAAATTAACCTAAGTTACAATTACACCTAAGACTACACTATAATAAATTAATCCTATTTAAAACTAAATACTTACCTGTAAAATAAACCCTAAGATAGCTACAATGTAATTAATAATTACATTGTAGTTATTTTAGGATTTATATTTATTTTACAGGTATTTATTCTACACTATCATTAAATTAGTTAAATAAATTAGCTACAAATAACTACAATTAAATTCAATTAAATAAACTAACTAAAGTACAAAAAATAAAAAAAGCTAAGTTACAAAAAATAAAAAAATAAGTTACAAACATTTAAAAAATATTACAACAATTTTAAACTACTTACACCTAATCTAAGCCCCCTAATAAAATAACAAAGCCCCCAAAATAAAAAATTTCCCTACCCTATTCTACATTAAAAAGTTACCAGCTCTATTACCTTACCAGCCCTTAAAAGGGCCTTTTGCGGGGCATGCCCCAAAGAAAACAGCTCTTTTGCCTGTAAAATAAAAATACAACCCCCCCAACATTAAAACTCACCACCCACATACCCCTAATCTAACCCAAACCCCCCTTAAATAAACCTAACACTACCCCCCTGAAGATCATCCTACCTTGAGCCGTCTTCAGCCAGCCGACCACCGATGGAACAGAAGATGAGATCCGCAGCGGCAGAAGTCATCATCCAAGGGGTGCTGAAGAAGTCTTCCATCCGATTGAAGTCAACATCCAGGCGGCGCTGAAGAAGTCTTCCATCCGATAGAAGTTTTCATCCATGCGGCGTCCTCAATCTTCACCCATCCGGAGCGGAGCGGAGCCATCTTCAGATGAGCCGACGTGGAGCCTTCCTCTTCTTCCCGACGACTAACGACGAATGAAGGTTCCTTTAAGGGACGTCATCCAAGATAGCGTCCCTTCAATTCCGATTGGCTGATAGGATTCTATCAGCCAATCGGAATTAAGGTAGGAAAAATCTGATTGGCTGATTGAATCAGCCAATCAGATTGAAGTTCAATCCGATTGGCTGATCCAATCAGCCAATCAGATTGAGCTTGCATTCTATTGGCTGTTCCGATCAGCCAATAGAATGCAAGCTCAATCTGATTGGCTGATTAAATCAGCCAATCAGATTTTTCCTACCTTAATTCTGATTGGCTGATAGAATCCTATCAGCCAATTGGAATTGAAGGGACGCCATTTTGGGAAGAAGAGGATGGCTCCGCGTCGGGAAGAAGAGGATGGCTCTGCGTCGGCTCATCTGAAGATGGCTGCGCTCCGGATGGATGAAGATTGAAGACGCCGCATGGATGAAGACTTCTATCAGATGGAAGACTTCTTCAGCGCCGCCTGGATGTTGACTTCAATCGGATGGAAGACTTCTTCAGCACCCCTTGGATGATGACTTCTGCCGCTCCGGATCTCCTCTTCGGTTCCATCGGTGGTCGGCTGGCTGAAGAGGGCTCAAGGTAGGATGATCTTCAGGGGGGTAGTGTTAGGTTTATTTAAGGGGGGTTTGGGTTAGATTAGGGGTATGTGGGTGGTGGGTTTTAATGTGGGGGGGGGGTTGTATTTTTATTTTACAGGCAAAAGAGCTGTTTTCGTTGGGGCATGCCCCGCAAAAGGCCCTTTTAAGGGCTGGTAAGGTAATAGAGCTGGTAACTTTTTAATGTAGAATAGGGTAGGGAATTTTTTTATTTGGGGGGGCTTTGTTATTTTATTAGGGGGCTTAGATTAGGTGTAAGTAGTTTAAAATTGTTGTAATATTTTTGAAATGTTTGTAACTTATTTTTTTTATTTTTTGTAACTTAGCTTTTTTTATTTTTTGTACTTTAGTTAGTTTATTTAATTGAATTTAATTGTAGTTATTTGTAGCTAATTTATTTAACTAATTTAATGATAGTGTAGTGTAACTATTTAATAACTATTCTAACTAGCTAAAATAAATACAAAGTTACCTGTAAAATAAATATAAATCCTAAAATAGCTATCTTAGGGTTTATTTTACAGGTAAGTATTTAGTTTTAAATAGGATTAATTTATTAAAGTATAGTGTAGTGTTAGGTGTAATTGTAACTTAGGCTAGTTTTTATTTTACAGGTTAATTTCTCTTTATTTTAACTAGGTAGCTATTAAATAGTTAATAACTATTTAATGGCTATTGTACCTAGTTAAAATAAAATGAAAGTTGCCTGTAAAATAAAAATAAATCCTAAGATAGCTACAATATAATTATTATTTATATTGTAGCTATATTAGGGTTTATTTCAAAGGCAAGTATTTAGTTTTAAATAGGATTAATTTAGTTAATAAGAGAAATATTATTTAGATTTATTTAATTTAATTTAGGGGGGTGTTAGGGCTAGTGTTAGACTTAGGTTTAGGGGTTAATATTTTATTACAGTGGCGGCGGTGTAGGGGGGGCAGGATAGGGGTTAATAAATTTATTATAGGTGGCGGCGGTGTAGGGGGGCAGATTAGGGGTTAATAAGTTTAATATAGGTGGCGGCAGGGTCCGGGAGCGGCGGTTTAGGGGTTAAACAATTTATTTAGTTGCGGCCGGGTCCAGGATTGGCAGGATAGGGGTTAATAACTTTATTATAGGTGGCGACGGTATAGGGGGGGCAGGATAGGGGTTAATAGGTATTATGTAGGTGGCGGTTTAGGGGTTAATACATATATTATAGTTGCGGCGGGGACCGGGAGCAGCGGTTTAGGGGTTAATCAGGTAATACATTTATTTAGTTGCGGCAGTGTAGGGGGGACAGATTAGGGGTGTTTAGACTCGGGGTACATGTTAGGGTGTTAGGTGTAGACAGCTCCCATAGGAATCAATGGGATGTCTGGCAGCAGTGAACATGAACTTTCGCTTTGGTCAGACTTTCATTGATTCCTATGGGATCCACCACCTTTAGGGCGGCGGTTTGAAAACCAGGTACGCTGGGCCGGAAAAGTGCCGAGCGTACCTGCTAGTTTTTTGATAACTAGCAAAAGTAGTCAGATTGTGCCGAACTTGTGTACGGAACATCTGGAGTGACGTAAGAATTGATCTGTGTCGGACTGAGTCCGGCGGATCGAAGCTTACGTCACTATATTCTACTTTTGCCGGTGTGTAGGGCTTGATAACTAAGACGAATCAGCCTCGCCACAAATACGCTGCGGAATTCCAGCGTATTTGAGGTTGACGGCTTGATAACTAGGGGCCAATATGTAATCCAGCAAAAATAAAGGGACAGTAAACAACATGAGATTTTAATATAAAACGTTGTTATGTGTAGTAAAACAACTTTACAATATACTTTACATTATTTATTTGCCCCCTTTTAATGTCACTTAGCTATGAAAACTGTGTATTTTCTAATTATAAGTGTAAAAAGCACACTGTAGACTTAAAAAAACTACATATCTTTCCCTAATTGGCTTTAGCAGGTATCATCTGCAAAACAATACACTTTAGAGTCTCGCATAATGCTCTTTCAGCCATAATGCAGGCAAAGCATCATGGGAGATGTAGTCCATAACATCTGGAGGGTCGGTAATTGCCCACCCCTGTTTTAGACTAACACAATGACTGTGGTTAGCCTTGCTGTCTGCAGACTGAATCCTGGATTGGGTCCTCCAAATAAGCCAAATGGTGGGTGAATTTTGGCAATTGAAAATCATTTGTTTTAAAATGTTTAGAATTAGCTGATATGTTTTTCTATAACAGAAATGTCTTTAGTTTAAAAGGATATTAAACATCTGTAGCTTTTGTGCAAAACTGGGCTTGTCCCACACTCTCTATACAGTAGTATAAATCTGTATCCTACAAATGCTGCAAATCAGACTGTGGTTAAAACAATTTGTAGCTTTTGTAAAACCTCAGTTACAGAATTTGCTTTTTTGTCTCTCTAGGGAGTTTGGGGTTTAATATCCTTCTAAAAATGTCTCAGTAGAGATCAGTCAGCAGGAGCAGTCTGTAGAACATACTGGGTCATACACAATACAGACAGAAGTACTATATCAGAACCAGGTGCATAGTCAGTAGACATAGGCACACAAAACAAACAAAAACAAATGAAAGTAAAACAGGAAAAATATTGGGCTAGATTACATGTGGAGCACTAATTTATTGTGCAGCCTTAAACGGGGAAATTCGCCTATTTACGGGCACACAATAAATAACCAGACATTACAAGTAGCTGGTTAATGCTATCGCAAGCTCCCGGTAGCAATTAGCGTTCCAAAAATTAACCAGAGATCAGACTTTTGGTTAATTTTTTAAATATCCGCCGATTGCCCCCCAAGTAAAGTGTGAGTTCCCTTTATGTTAAAAAAAAAGGAGCATCTTAAAAGCTGCACAAAACAGTTTTAAGGATTTAAAGTTGGTGGGAGTGGGGTGTTAAAAATATAAATAGCGCTGAAAAGTGCCTTTACGGTCTATGGGGAACTGGGTGTTCACTGTAAATATATATATATGCTTATATACTTATATATTGATGTGTTAATGTTTGTATATTACATATATATTTACACTTTGCTGCCATTGTTGCGCTACTTTACCCCCTTTGCTGCACTAGTTTTTCTCTGCCGTGTCTGACTGCATCAGAACGAGACTCCCATTTGAGTCTATGGAAGCGTGCTCTCATGAGCGCAAAGCTTCCCTGCAATGCCTATTTTGTAACACCAGCGCACATTTGTGTGCGCTGGTATTACTGAGTGGAGCACAAATAGTTTGCTTGCGCAAGCCCATTTTTTGCGCTCCACTTAATCTAGGACTATGTATTTGAAATGTCCATTCAAAAAGCCCTGTTAATTCCAAGGCTGCTGTTGTCATTCAACTGGGAAAAATGTTATAGCAAAACACCAGCGCACTGTAAATAAAGCATAGTCAGCCGGTTACACATAGTGTATACTGTTTATATATATAAAAAGAAAACAGCATATCTTATAGGATCTATCTGGGTGCACAATATACCAGCAGTGTCCTCCCAGTCACCTTGCAGACTGCCCATTGTTTTGCCTCTTGAAGGGCGCCACACTGCATATCTAGGGCTGACTAATAGGAATTAGTAAAACCAGCTTGAGATTAAAAAGTATTTTATCAGGCATATAAGTACAATAACAACAATATACACAATATATTTTATTAGGCATATAAGTACAATAACAACAATATACACAATATATTTTATTAGGCATATAAGAACAATAACAACAATATACACAATATATTTTATTAGGCATATAAGTACAATAACAACAATATACACAATATATTTTATTAGGCATATAAGTACAATAACAACAATATACACAATATATTTTATTAGGCATATAAGTACAATAACAACAATATACACAATATATTTTATTAGGCATATAAGTACAATAACAACAATATACACAATATATTTTATTAGGCATATAAGTACAATAACAACAATATACACAATATATTTTATTAGGCATATAAGTACAATAACAACAATATACACAATATATTTTATTAGGCATATAAGTACAATAACAACAATATACACAATATATTTTATTAGGCATATAAGAACAATAACAACAATATACACAATATATTTTATTAGGCATATAAGTACAATAACAACAATATACACAATATATTTTATTAGGCATATAAGTACAATAACAACAATATACACAATATATTTTATTAGGCATATAAGTACAATAACAACAATATACACAATATATTTTTTTAGGCATATAAGTACAATAACAACAATATACACAATATATTTTATTAGGCATATAAGTACAATAACAACAATATACACAATATATTTTATTAGGCATATAAGTACAATAACAACAATATACACAATATATTTTATTAGGCATATAAGTACAATAACAACAATATGCACAATATATTTTATTAGGCATATAAGTACAATAACAACAATATACACAATATATTTTATTAGGCACATAAGTACAATAACAACAATATACACAATATATTTTATTGGGGAGTTTAATTTACAAATCTCTATTATTAATGTTTGATTGGAAATTTAAAGGAATATGAAAACTAAATGTTTTCTTTTGTAATTCAGACAGAGCGGGACATTTTAAAATCATTTCCAATATTCTTTTATGATCAAATTTGTGCAATTGTCTTGAACATTACTTTCAATCTAGTGCTCTTGAAAATGGTTTAATTTGTTTAAAGTATGTTTGCTAAACTGCTACCATATAGTGGTCCAGACAGATGCAGCTCCTAAATCTTACTACCTGTTTTTCAACAAAGGATATCAAGAGAATAAAGTACATTTGTTAATAGAATTAAAGGGACACTAAACTCAATTTTTTTATTTCATGATTCAGATAGAGAATACAATTTTAAACAACATTCCAATTTACTTCTATTATCTAATTTGCTTCATTCTTTAGATATTCTTTGTTGAAGAAATAGCAATTCACATGTGTGAACCAATCATAAGAGGCATCTATGTGCAGCCCCCAATCAGCAGCTACTGAGCCTATCTAGATATGCTTTTCAGCAAATGATATCATGAGAATGAAGCAAATTAGATAATAGAAGTAAAAGAGAAAGTTGCTTAAAATTGCATGCTCTTTCTAAATCATGAAAGAAAAAATTTGGGTTTCATGTCATTTTAAATTGTAAAGTTTTTTGAATAAAGAAATAATTATTTGGGGTTTTATATCCCTTTAAACTATGTCCCTTTTACATTCTCTCTAATTAATCCTACATCTATGCACCAATTTTAACTTTTTGGATATACCCTGTAAATTCATATTTACTTTTTAGTCTTTTTATGCAGATGTAAAATGTTGTGAACAGTTTAATAATGTATGTCAGGATTTTATTCCCAGTAAGAAAAGCAAACTCACTGCAGCTATTTGGCACAATGTTTTCTGTTTAACTTGTTAATATTTTCATTAAGTGTTTGCCAACAACTTACAAGTCATTACTGTTAATACATTTGTAATCATCTGTTTCAAAAACAACAAAAGGAAGCCTGCTGCTCGCTCCGGAGTGATAAAATTGTAAACTTTCCTATGTAATTAGTGCACATATCCTGTTGGAACTGTGTAGCAATACAAAAATAGTAACATATTCTATGTATTTTATCAATAACAAAATGCACAATCTATATGAAAGGGATATGAAACTCAAACATTTTCTTTTGTGATTCAGACAGAGCATATGATTTTAAAAACATTTACAGTTTATTTCTATTATCAAATGTGCTTTTTTTCCCCTGATATTCTGTGTTAAAGAGATACCTAAGTAGGCATCCGGAGCACTATATGGCCGGAAATAGTGCTGCAAATGGATAACATTCTTGCAAAACTGCTGCCATATAGCGCTCCAGAAATTATCCAGCTTGTAAACATAAGTTCCTGCTTTTCAACAAAAGATACCAATAGAACAAAGAAAATGATAATAGAAGTAAATTAGAAAGTTGTTTAACCCCTTCATTCCCGTGACTTTCAGAGAAACACGTACCCAAAATACTGTAGAATTTTTAGCATTTTTGCTACCACTCCATTTAAACAAAAATAGAGCCTTGTTTTTTTAATTTACCTGTCAAAACTATATATATATTTTAAGTAGGTCCAGTTTGGTATATTTCATGCCACCATTTTACCGCCAAATGCGATCATATAAAAAAATCTTAATTTTTTCACAAACTTTGGGTTTCTCACTAAAAAATTTTAAATACCGCTTGTGCAATAATGGTACAAATGGTTGTAAAAGCTTCTGTGGGATACTTTTTGTTCAGAAATAGCAGCAAAACACCACTAATTGCAGTTGCAAACCACACTTCTATTATTCCCGGTAGTGAAGGGGTTAATTAGGTAGCTTGCCCTAATTACCCTCCCACCTGACACTTCCCACCCACTTATACCTACCTGATCCCTCCCAAACAGCTCTCTTCCCTCCCTCACCCCCCACTGGTCACCCCCATCTTAGGTACTGGCAGACAGTCTGCCAATATAAAAATGTAAGGCTTTTTTTAATTACATTTTTTTTTTTCTACAGGGTAGAACAATTCAACCCTATCAAGTCCGATCGGGTTGATTGACACCTCCCTGCTGGCGGCCCATTGGCCGTGAGTCTGCAGGGGGCGGCGTTGCACCAGCAGCTCTTGTGAGCTGCTGGTGCAATGCTGAATATGGAGAGCGTATTGCTCTCCGCATTCAGTGATGTCTGTCAGACCTGATCCGCACTGTCGGATCAGGTCCGACAGACATTTGATAATTTGGCCTCAAAGCCTTTTTCAGCATTTATGGCTTTAGGAGGCCAATGTTTACAGTCTTTGTTCCGTTTTGTCAATTCAGTGAGTGGAGTGACTGTTTGAGAAAAGTTCTTTATAAACTTGCGGTAATAATTGGAGAACCCCAAGAATTGAGGCCATTCTAAAACTCCTGTGAGTTTAGCAGGATCCATGGCAAAACCCTCCTTCAAAATGACATAACCAAGGAACTGGATCTGAACTTGATCAAACTCATCATTTTTCTAGCTTGGCTACCAAAGAATTGTCTCTTAGACGTTGAAGTACCTGTGTAACAATCTGTTATTCACTTTAAACAAAGTTATAAAATAAATGTTACTTCTTCACTGAGTGTATGCTGCCATAAACTCCCAATTATCATAACTTAGATGTCAGGATTTTGAATGGTAGCAATTTATCTAAATGGATTAAATGGTGGATATAACACAAGTTGTAAGTCTTAACAAACACATGTTATCTTTTATAATAACAGATATTGAAATTGTAATACTTGAAAAAATAATATAACTGAATATCAAGATGTGGATATGTACTTGTGGCAAGATACAGTTCACAAGTTGAGTTAGCGTTTTTAGATATTTGAAACAAGCAGGATAAATATGGTTCAATCAAAGTAGAAGTGATATACGAATGAATAATATTACTCTTCGATTTCATAACGATATGCTGAGTCTAAGTTCATTGAGTATACAGTCATACCTTATAGTTGAAATATTATCTTACTGTGCCTTATGGAGTAAAGGAGGATCGAGTAGAAGTTTGTGTTTGCAAACACGGAAGCATCGGTCTTTGGGCGCGCAGACTACAGCTGTTCTGAGCTGAGCGGGAGCTGCGTAGTACATCCAGCTGATCTGTGAAGAGCGGGTGACGTCACCAAGTTCCGACAAGTTCACGGAGATAGTTGCAGCGCTGTTGCTTGTCCAATGGTTTATCAGGTTGCAGGTTGAAATAATAAATGTAACATATAAGTTTCCAAACACTGTTCAGATGTCACACTAAAGAGGAGGTATAAGGTTTGTAGAATTAGTACTGGTAAGGAAATGAAAAGTTTAGGCTTTAACTGGATAATAGAAAATAAAGGGAGCAGCAGTACTTCCCTCAGTGATCCAATAATCAAGCAATGAACACTGGAAGTGATGAACTTAAATAGGATGTAGGAATGGGGAGGAGATTTGACTTAAAGGCAAAGTTTAGAACTCAAATCCTGACAACCTGTCTCACGTGTTTATGATGCTCCTCCAAAGTGGAAGAGAAAACAAGGATGTTATCCAGGTAGACGATGACAGTGTAATTGAGGAGGTCACGAAAGACATTGTTGACAAATGCCTGGAAGACTGCAGGGGCATTACACCACCCAAAGGGAATTACAACGTATTCGTAATGCCCTGATCTTGTGTTGAAGGCGGTCTTCAATTCGTGGCCTGGGAAGATATGAATCAGATTGTATGCCCCACGTAAGTCCAGCTTGGTTAAGAAGTGAGCATCCTGGAGTGAGTCATACAGTTCAGTGATTAAAGGAATGGGATAGCGATTCTTGATAGTTAAGATGTTCAAGGCCCTGTAGTCGATGAAGGGTCTGAGCCCCTTTTTACTGACGAAAAAGAAGCCTGCCCCTGCAGGAGAGGAGGAAGGGCAAATTAAATCTTTAGCAAGGTTCTCTTGGATGTACTCCTCCATGGACTTGGTTTCGGCTTTGGAGAGTGGATAAGTCCTCCCTTTAGGAAGTGGGGCTCCGGGAAAGAGGTCAATTTTACAGTCATAAGGACGGTGGGGTGGCAGCATGTCGGCTGCTTTCTTCTCAAACACATCTGCGAAGTCCGCGTATACTGAGGGAAGGCTTGAAGGAGTCTGAAGACTGGCTATGGGGATGCGAAGCAGAGGAGTGACTTTAGCATAGCAGGAGTGGAAACAGGAGGTGCCCCGGGAGGCCAGTTGTTCTTCAGCCCAGTAAAACTGCAGATTATGTATACAAAGCCAAGGAAGACCAAGGATGACAGGTTGTGCTGGGGAATGAATGACCTCTAACTGCAGCTGTTCTGTATGAAGGACTCCCACAGTCAGGGGTGCTGACTCAAAATGGATTAACCCTGAACCAAGGGGAGACAATGGGGCCTATTTATCAAGCCGTCAACTTACTTGCATTCGACGGCACCAATACGCTCACCTAAGATCGCCTAACTTCGCTGCCGCGGACCTGAATACATTCTCCAAAGTTTAAAAAAAAGTTGTCAAAAAGCCGCGCACCAAGTACGGGGCGATGAGGTTAACTGACAGTCATCGATCTCACTGCTCTTAAGATTTTTCCCAGCTTTATTGGTAAACTGTCACCCACACAAACACCCACACTATACTACACTGTTTTACCTCTATCCCGCTGCTCACGGACCCAGCCGCGACTAAATAAAGTTATTAACCCCTAAACCACCACTCCTGGAGCCCACCGCCACTCTAATAAATGTATTAACCCCTATCCTGCTGCTCCCATAGCACACCGCCACCTACATTATGTTATTAACCCCTAATCTGCCGCCCCCTACACCGCCACCACCGACATTATAATTATTAACCCCTAATCTGTCGTCCCCAACGTCGCCGCCACTATATTAAATTTATTAACCCCGAAACCTAAGTCTAACCCTAACACCCCTAACTTAAATATAATTAAAATAAATCAAAATAAAACCTTCTATTAATAACTAAATAATTCCTATTTAAAACTAAGTACCTGTAAAATAAACCCTAAGCTAGCAACAATATAACTAATAGTTACATTGTAGCTAGCTTAGGGTTTATTTTTATTTCACAGGCAAGTTTGTATTTATTTTAACTAGGTACAATAGTTACTAAATAGTTATTAACTATTTAATAACTACCTAGCTAAAATAAATACAAAAGTACCTGTAAAATAAAACCTAACCTAAGTTACAATTACACCTAACACTACACTATAATTAAATAAACTAAATTAAATACAATTACTTAAATTAAATTAGCTAAAGTACAACCCCCCCCACTAAATTACAGAAAATAATAAACAAATTACAGAAATTTAAACTAATTACACCTCATCAGCCCTATCAAAATAAAAAAAAGCCCCCCCCCCAAAAAATAATAAAACCCCCTAGCCTAAACTAAACTACCAATAGCCCTTAAAAGGGCCTTTTGCGGGGCATTGCCCCAAAGTAATCAGCTCTTTTACCTGTAAAAAAAAATACAAACAACCCCCCAACAGTAAAACCCACCACCCACACAAACAACCCCCCAAATAAAATACTAACAAAAAACCTAAGCTCCCCATTGCCCTGAAAAAGTAATTTGGATGGGCATTGCCCTTAAAAGGGCAGTTAGCTCTTTTGTGGCCCAAAGCCCTAACCTAAAAATAAAACCCACCCAATACACCCTTAAAAAACGACTTACTGTTCTGAAGACCGTACATCCATCCTCAAGGAAGTGGCAGAAGTCTTAATCCAACCGAGCCGAAGTCCTCAACGAAGCCGGGAGAAGTCTTCATCCAAGCTGGGCGAAGTGGTCCTCCAGACGGGCAGAAGTCTTCATCCAAACGGCATCTTCTATCTTCATCCATCCGACGCGGAGTGGCTCCATCTTCAAGACATCCGACGCAGAGCATCATCTTTCTTCCGTCGACTACCGGCAAATGAAGGTTCCTTTAAGTGACGTCAACCAAGATGGCGTCCCTTAGATTCCAATTGGCTGATAGAATTCTGTCAGCCAATCGGAATGAAGGTAGAAAAAATCCTATTGGCTGTTGCAATCAGCCAATAGGATTGAGCTTTCATCCTATTGGCTGTTGCAATCAGCCAATAGGATTGAGCTCACATTCTATTGGCTGATTGGATCAGCCAATAGGATGAAAGCTCACTCCTATTGGCTGATTGCAACAGCCAATAGGATTTTTTCTACCTTAATTCTACCTTTATTGGGTGGGTTTTAGTTTTAGATTAGGACTTAGGCTGCAATAGAGCTAAATGTCCTTTAAAGGGCAATGCCCATCCAAATACCCTTTTCAGGGCAAAGGGGAGCTTAGGTTTTTTTTAGTTAGGATTTTATTTGGGGGGTTGGTTGTGTGTGGGTGGTGGATTTTACTGTTGGGGGGTTGTTTGTATTTTTTTTTTTACAGGTAAAAGAGCTGATTACTTTGGGGCAATGCCCTGCAAAAGGCCCATTCAAGGGCCATTTGTAGTTTATTGTAGGCTAGGGCTTTTTTTATTTTTTTTTGGGGGGGGGCTTTTTATTTTCATAGGGCCCTTAGATTAGCTGTAATTAGTTTAAAGCTTTGATAATTTCTTTTTTATTTTTTGTAACTTACGCCTAGATTTAGAGTTTTGTCGGTAAAGACCCGCGTAGCTAACGCAGCTTTTTTTCCCAACGCACCCTTAAGACAACGCTGGTATTGAGAGTTGTCTGAGGGGCTGTGTTAGGCTCCAAAAAGGGTGCGTTGAGCCGAATTTACCGCCACTTCAACCCTCAATACCAGCGTTGCTTACGGTAGCGGTAAGCTGGCAAAACGTGTTCGTGCATGATTCCCACATAGGAAACAATGGGGCAGTTTGGGATGAAAAAAAGCAGCGTTAAGCTCCCAACGCAGCCCCATTGTTTCCTATGGGGAAACACTCTCTAAGTCTGCACCTAACACCCTAACATAAACCCTGAATCTAAACACCCCTAACCTTACACTTATTAACCCCTAATCTGCCACCCCCGCTATCACTGACACCTGCATTATGTTATTAACCCCTAATCTGCCGACCGGACATCGCTGCAACCTACATTATACATATGAACCCCTAATCTGCTGCCCCTAACATCGCCGACCCCTATATTTATTAACCCCTAATCTGCCCCCCCCAACGTCACCACTACCTTACCTACACTTATTAACCCCTTATCTGCCAACCGGACCTCGCCGCCACTATAATAAATGTATTAACCCCTAAACCGCCGCACTCCCGCCTTGCAAACCCTATAATAAATAGTATTAACCCCTAATCTGCCCTCACTAACATCGCCGCCGCCTAACTTCAAGTATTAACCCCTAATCTGCCGACCGGACCTCGCCGCTATTATAATAAATGTATTAACCGCTAAAGCTAAGTCTAACCCTAATACCCCCTAAATTAAATATAATTTTAATCTAACAAAATAATTTAAACCTTATTAACTAAACTATTGCTATTTAAAACTAAATACTTACCTGTAAAATAAACCCAAATATAGCTACAATATAACTAATAATTCTATTGTAGCTATTTTAGGATTTATATTTATTTTACAGGCAACTTTGTATTTATTTTAACTAGGTACAATAGCTATTAAATAGTTATTTACTATTTAATAGCTACCTAGTTAAAATAATTACAAAGTTACCTGTAAAATAAATCCTAACCTAAGTTACAATTAAACCTAACACTACACTATCAATAAATTAATTAAATAATTACCTACAATTACATACAATTAAATAAACTAAACTAAATTACAAAAAACAAACAAACACTAAATTACAAAAAATAAAAAAAATTACAAGAATATTAGGCTAATTACACCTACTCTAAGCCCCCTAATAAAATAAAAAAGCCCCCCAAAATAATAAAGGTACCTACCCTATTCTAAATTAAAAAGTAATCAGCTCTTTTGCCTGTAAAAGAAAATACAACCCTCCCCCCAACATTAAAACCCACTACCCACATACCCCTACTCTAACCCAAACCCCCCTTAAATAAACCTAACACTACCCCCTGAAGATCTCCCTACCTTGAGTCGTCTTCACCCAGCCGAGCCGAAGTCTTCATCCGATGGGGCAGAAGAGGACATCCAGACCGGCAGAAGTCTTCATCCTATCCGGGCAGAAGAGGACATCCAGACCGGCAGACATCTTCATCCAAGCGGCATCTTCTATCTTCATCCATCTGGAGCAGAGCGGAGCCATCTTCTTCCAGCCGACACGGATCCATCCTCTTCAACCGACGCCTACTCGCCGAATGAAGGTTCCTTTAAATGACGTCATCCAAGATGGCATCCCTCGAATTCCGATTGGCTGATAGGATTCTATCAGCCAATCGGAATTAAGCTAGGAAAAATCTGATTGGCTGATTGAATCAGCCAATCAGATTCAAGTTCAATCCGCCAATCAGCCAATCAGATTGAGCTCGCATTCTATTGGCTGTTCCGCTCAGCCAATAGAATGGAAGCTCAATCTGATTGGCTGATTTAATCAGCCAATCATATTTTCCTACCTTAATTCCGATTGGCTGATAGAATCCTATCAGCCAATCGGAATTCGATGGACGCCATCTTGGATGACGTCATTTAAAGGAACCTTCATTCGGCGAGTAGGTGTCGGTTGAAGAGGATGGATCCGCTTTGGCTGGAAGAAGATGGCTCCGCTCTGCTCCGGATGGATGAAGATAGAAGATGCCGCTTGGATGAAGATGTCTGGTCTGGATGTCCTCTTCTGCCCCATCAGATGAAGACTTCGGCCCGGCTGGGTGAAGACGACTCAAGGTAGGGAGATCTTCAGGGGGTAGTGTAAGGTTTATTTAAGGGGGGTTTGGGTTAGAGTAGGGGTATGTGGGTGGTGGGTTTTAATGTTGGGGAGGGTTGTATTTTTTTTTACAGGCAAAAGAGCTGATTACTTTGGGGCATGCCCCGCAAAAAGCCCTTTTAAGGGCTGGTAAAAGAGCTGGTTACTTTTTAATTTAGAATAGGGTAGGGACCTTTATTATTTTGGGGGGCTTTTTTATTTTATTAGGGGGCTTAGAGTAGGTGTAATTAGCCTAATATTCTTGTAATCTTTTTTAATTTTTTTTAATTTAGTGTTTGTTTGTTTTTTGTAATTTAGTTTAGTTTATTTAATTGTATGCAATTGTAGGTAATTTATTTAATTGATTTATTGATAGTGTAGTGTTAGGTTTAATTGTAACTTAGGTTAGGATTTATTTTACAGGTAATTTTGTAATTATTTTAACTAGGTAGCTATTAAATAGTAAATAACTATTTAATAGCTATTGTACCTAGTTAAAATAAATACAAAGTTGCCTGTGAAATAAATATAAATCCTAAAATAGCTACAATATCATTATTATTTATATTGTAGCTATATTAGGGTTTATTTTACAGGTAAATATTTAGCTTTAAATAGGAATAATTTATTTAATAAGAAATAATTTAGGGGTTAATAAATTTATTAGAGTAGCGGTGAGGTCCGGTCGGCAGATAAGGGGTTAATAATTGTAGGTAGGTGGCGGCGACGTTGGGGGCGGCAGATTAGGGGTTAATAAATATAATATAGGGGTCGGCGGTGTTAGGCAGATTAGGGGTACATAGGGATGAAGAGATCCATCATCCGGCTGAAGTCTTGATCCAAGTGGGGGCTGAAGAGATCCATCATCCGGCTGAAGTCTTCTATCAAGTGGCATCTTCAATCTTCTTTCTTCCGTATCCATCTTCATCCCGCCGACACGGAACATCCATCCTGGCCGACGACTTCCCGACGAATGACAGTTCCTTTAAGGGACGTCATCCAAGATGGCATCCCTCGAATTCCGATTGGCTGATAGGATTTTATCAGCCAATCGGAATTAAGGTAGGAAAATTCTGATTGGCTGATGGAATCAGCCAATCAGATTCAAGTTCAATCCAATTGGCTGATCCAATCAGCCAATCAGATTGAGCTCGCATTCTATTGGCTGATCGGAACAGCCAATAGAATGCAAGCTCAATCTGATTGGCTGATTCCATCAGCCAATCAGAATTTTCCTACCTTAATTCCGATTGGCTGATAGAATCCTATCAGCCAATCGGAATTCGAGGGACGCCATCTTGGATGTCGTCATTTAAAGGAACCATCATTCGTCGGGAAGTCGTCGGCCAGGATGGATGTTCCGCGTCGGCGGGATGAAGATGGATCCAGAAGAAAGAAGATTGAAGATGCCGCTTGATAGAAGACTTCAGCCGGATGATGGACCTCTTCAGCCCCCGCTTGGATCAAGACTTCAGCCGGATGATGGACCTCTTCAGCCGGATGATGGATCTCTTCAGCCCCCGCTTGGATCAAGACTTCAGCCGGATGATGGACCTCTTCAGCCGGATGATGGATCTCTTCAGCCCCCGCTTGGATCAAGACTTCAGCCGGATGATGGACCTCTTCAGCCTGATGATGGACCTCTTCAGCCCCCGCTTGGGCTTGGATGAAGACTTCGGAGGCTCTTCTGGACGGATCGGTCATACCCGGCGTGGTGAAGATAAGGTAGGGAGATCTTCAGGGGCTTAGTGTTAGGTTTATTTAAGGGGGGTTTGGGTTAGATTAGGGGTATGTGGGTGGTGGGTTGTAATGTTGGGGGGGGTATTGTATGTTTTTTTTTACAGGCAAAAGAGCAGAATTCTTTGGGGCATGCCCCGCAAAAGGCCCTTTTAAAGGCTGGTAAGGTAAAAGAGCTTTACAATTTTTATTTTAGAATAGGGTAGGGCATTTTTTTATTTTGTGGGGCTTTGTTATTTTATTAGGGGGCTTAGAGTAGGTGTAATTAGCTTAAAATTGTTGTAATATTTTTATAATGTTTGTAAATTATTTTTTTATTTTTTGTAACAGCTTTTTTTATTTTTTGTACTTTAGTTAGTTTATTTAATTGTATTTATTTGTAGGTATTTGTATGTAATTAATTTATTGATAGTGTAGTGTTAGGTTTAATTGTAACTTAGGTTAGGATTTATTTTACAGGTAATATTGTAATTATTTTAACTAGGTAACTATTAAATAGTTCTTAACTATTTAATAGCTTTTGTACCTGGTTAAAATAAATACAAAGTTGCCTGTAAAATAAATATAAATCCTAAAATAGCTACAATATAATTATTATTTATATTGTAGCTATATTAGGGTTTATTTTACAGGTAAGTATTTAGCTTTAAATAGGAATAATTTATTTAATAAGAAATAATTTATTTTGTTAGATAAAAATTATATTTAACTTAGGGGGGTGTTAGTGTTAGGGTTAGACTTAGCTTTAGGGGTTAATAAATTTATTAGAGTAGCGGTGAGGTCCGGTCGGCAGATTTGGGGTTAATACTTGAAGTTAGGTGTCGGTGATGTTAGGGAGGGCAGATTAGGGGTTAATACTATTTATTATAGGGTTATTGAGGTGGGAGTGAGGCGGATTAGGGGTTAATAACTTTATTATAGTAGCGGTGAGGTCCGGTCGGCAGATTAGGGGTTAATAATTGTAGGTAGGTGGCGGCGACGTTGGGGGGGCAGATTAGGGGTTAATAAATATAATATAGGGGTCGGCGGTGTTAGGGGCAGCAGATTAGGGGTACATAGGGATAATGTAGGTTGCGGCGGTGTACAGAGCGGCAGATTAGGGGTTAAAAGTGTAATGCAGGGGTCAGCGATAGCGGGGGCGGCAGATTAGGGGTTAATAAGTGTAAGGTTAGGGGTGTTTAGACTTGGGGTTCATGTTAGGGTGTTAGGTGCAGACTTAGGAATTGTTTCCCCATAGGAAACAATGGGGCTGCGTTAGGAGCTGAACTCTGCTTTTTTGCAGGTGTTAGGTTTTTTTTCAGCCCAAACTGCCCCATTTTTTCCTATGGGGAAATCGTGCACGAGCACGTTTTTGAAGCTGGCCGCGTCCGTAAGCACTGCTGGTATTTAGAGTTGGCGGTGGCGGTAAATATGCCTCTACGCTCCCTTTTTGGAGCCTAACGCAGCCCTTCTGTGAACTCTAAATACCAGCGGTATTTAAAAGGGGGGAAAAAAGCACGCGTAGCTAATGCACCCCTTTGGCCGCAGAACTCTAAATCTAGCCGTTAGTTTTTTGTAACTTTGTAATTTTTAAGTGTAGAATTAAATAATTTGAGTAGGGTTGGGTGTTTAAATATATAATCTAGTTATTTTAATTTGTAGTTTAATGTAATTTTAGTATAACAGGTTAGATTAATTATTAATTTAATATAGTTTAATGTCATTTTATTATAATAGTTAGAATAGGTTAATTATTAGTTTAATATAGTTTAATTTAAATCTAAAGGTAAGATAGGGATGAGTTAATATTTAATGTACAGTTAGCGGGTTGTTAGGTTTAGGGATTAATAGGCCAATTTAGTTTATGGCGATGTGGGGGGCTGGCGGTTTAGGGGTTAATACTTTTATGTAGGTGGCGGCGGTGTTGGGGCGGCAGATTAGGGGTTGATAAGTATAATGTAGGTGGCGGCGATCTAGGGGCGGCAGATTAGGGGTGTTTACACTTGGGGTACATGTTAGGGTGTTAGGTGTAAACATAACTTTCATTCTACCATAGGAATCAATGGGATATCGGGCAGCAGCAAACATAAGCTTTCACTGCTTTCAGACTCCCATTGATTCCTATGGCATCCGCCGCCTCCAGGGCGGCGGATTGAAAACCAGGTACGCTGGGCCGGAATAGTGCCGAGCGTACCTGGTAGACATTTGCTAACTAGCAAAAGTAGTCAGATAGTGCCGAATTTGCATTCAGAACATCTGTAATGACGTAAGCATCGATCTGTGTTGGACTGAGACTGGCGGATCGTATGTTACGTCACAAAATTCTACTTTTGCCGGTCTGTAGCCTTTGATAACTAAGGCGAATCAAGCTCGCCACAATTACACTGCGGAATTCCAGCGTATTTGCGGTTGGCGGCTTGATAAATAGGCCCCAATGTCTTTTCTGCAGAAGAGGTAAGCCAGCTTGAATCATAAAATGGTGATCCAAATATTTTCCAGCTGCCCCAGAGTCAATGAAGGCTTGATTGTGAACAGAATTCTAAAGAAAGGTAAGAGTAACAGGTACCAGAATCCGAGAGGAGTGAGGGGATTTTGTAGTGATCATGCTTAGAGATACCCCAGTGTTATCCCCTAAGCATTGGCTTTTCCCGGCCGAATGTCACAGTTATTTAGTTGGGAGTTTGAACCACAATAAAAGCATAGTCTTGATCTCCTTCTTCTCTATCTTTCAGACTCTGAGGGTTTGAAGGAGGACAGATCCATTGGTTCCTCTACTGGGGTGGCTGGAGAAGTTGAAGGGGTAGAGGACACTGTAGAGACTGGACGAATAGAAGGACGGGAGGAAAGGATTCTCTGAGTTCTGTCTCTCTCAGCTTGTCTCTCCTGAAAGCGAGAGTCTAGACTGATACAAAGTGTTATAAAGTCATCCAAAGAGGAGGGAATATTATGGTGAGTTGATCTTTGATGCGTTCATGCAGACCCCTCCTAAAAGCTGCCTTGAGGGCACTGCCATCCCAACTGGTCTCTAATGCCAAGGTGCAAAACTCAATGGCAAATTGTGCCACAGTTCTACTGCCCTGGCAGAGATCTAGGAGAGAAAATTCTGCAGCAGAAGTACGGCCAGAAGTCCCAAACACAGAAGTAAGTGCAGAAATGAATGCATTAGCATTGTTCAGGAGTGGAGCGTTCTGTTCCAAAAGGGGAGAGACCCAGGCTAGGGCCTTATCTTTCAGTAAGGATATGATAAAGGAGACCCTTGACTGAAAGGTGCGAGGATTATTGCGGAAGTGCAGCCTGCATTGGTTAAGAAAACCCCTACAATCAATAGTACCTTCATACTTGTCAGGCAATGGTATCCGGGGTATACTTCCAGAAGCAGGGGAAGAACCTGCAGTAGTACTAGCAGAGACTGGTGGTAATCCTCGCTGCAACTAGAGAAAAGAGTTGAGCGGTTATAGCCTCTAGTCTGGAATCCACACTCTGCAACTTTGTGGTATGGGTTCCCAACATTTGTCCTTGAAGATAAACCGCTCTTGCTACCTCATTTGGCTCCATGGCCCAAGTATAATGTAATGCTCGTGGGATATTCTACTATCAGACCGAACTCGGCCAGAAGTCTTCTTATCCTGGCGTCGAGCTGGAATGATAGGGAATATCCCAGAGCAGAGAAAGTTCGCAAGATGAGGTAAGTGGCACTCACCACAGGCAGGATAGTCTTTTGTGGCAACAGGCAGGGAAGGCAGTTCAGGGGTAAACCACTAGAAAGGTCAGGCAGGCAGGATTTGGCAACAGTAAGGCAATCCAAAGGTAAACCCCTAGAATGGTCAGGCAGGCAGGGTTTGGCAATGGTAAAGCAGTCCAGAGGTAAACCACTAGGATGGTCAGGCAGGCAGGGTTTGGCAACGGTAAAGCAGTCCTGAGGTGAACCACTAGGATGGTCAGGTAGGCAGGGTTTGGCAACAGAGAGGCAATCCAGAGCAATAGGGGTTAATCAAGCAGAGTAGTCAGACAGGCAGGGTTCAGCAATAGTATATCAATCCAGCAGTTTAGGGGTAAACAGGCAGAGTGCTCAGACAAGCAGAGTTCAGCAGCAGTAAATCAATCCAGCAGTTAGCAATAATAACACCCAGGAGAACACTAAGTAACACCTATACTTGGGCAGAGGTAACAGGAAAATGAGAGACTTACATAGGCGCAGGATTCACGCCACAGCTTCAGGACCGGCATCAGTAAGGAGGAGACGTGTGACGATGACGTCATTATCGCACACTCAGAGGAACCACCGCATCCCTGACAACAGTCAGAGCGAATCAGTGAAGGGAATCGGTGAAGCAAAGCGGAGTGACAGTTACTAAACAGCCGAGACTGCTGGAGCTTCCTGAAACTCAGACATATATATACGCTGTGCGGTACGATAGCCAAAGTACTGCATGATGTATATATACATCGGATTGGCTTAAGGGGTTAAAATTGCATGCTCTGTCTGAATCAGTGGCGTAGCTAGAAACCTCAGTGAATTTCTAGAAAAAATGGAGAAGGCGCCACATAACGTAATTCTGCAGGATATACCATACAATCATATGCTGAATAGTATACACTCACATTTGGTGTAGCACTGTAATGTAGTGCAAACTGGGCAAACCGGAGCCTTAGAGTTGTCCGGCAAAACTCTCTCCTCTCGGTGCAGGAAATACAGAGTGTAAATGTGCCACTTCACTCACAGTAACAGGGAAGATTAGAAGGCCTCCTTACTGCTACGAACCAACCGGTAGTGAATAGGTCACTCAATAAAGTTAAAAGTAGCAAGTGTTTTATTAAACACCAAGATGCACAGCAACGCGTTTCTCAGTATTGCTACTGTTTCATCAGACCTCAGTGCCCCAGTGCACTAATCCAAGAAGGGCCCCACTAAAAAAAAACCAGCATCCTATCCATCCTATACTTCTCAGCCCCCTCGTCCTCTTAGCCCCCTCTCCTTTACACAGCTCCTCTCTCACTTACACACAGCCCACTTCTCACCCACTCAGCTACCTCTCACACCCACAGCTACATTCTCACCCTCTCAGCTCCCCTCTCCCTTACAAAGCCCCCTTGTTACCTTCTTAACCCCCCCACAACCAGACTCTCCGGTTAGCTACCTCCCACGATCCCCTTCTCACCCTCTCAGTCCCCCTTTCCCTCACACACAGAGCCCTCCTCACCCTATCAGCCCCCTCTTCTTCCTACACACCCTCTCCTCACCTTCAATCATAAACAGCTGCTTCATACTTTCTCAGCCTCCCTCCTCACCCTCTCGGGTCTTCTCTCACACACACAGCCCCTTTATCACCCTTTCAGCTCCCCTCTCCCTCACACACAGACCCCTCCTTACTCTCTTAGCCTCCCTTTCCTATCCTTCACACAGCCCCTTCTGTCCCTCTCATCCCTCTTTCCCTCATTCACCCCCTCCTAACCCTCTCAGCCTCCCTCAACCACAGACAGCCACTGCTTACCCTCCAAGCCTCCCTCAATTCACACAATTCCTTTTTAACTCTCTGTCTCCTCTTCTGTCAATCTCAAAGCTACTCCCTCACACACAGACCCTTTCTCACCATCTTAACCCCTTCTCCCTCACACAGCCTCAACCTTTTTAGCACCTCTCTCTTTCACACAGCCTCCTTCTCACCTTCATGGCACCCTTTATCTCACACAGCTGCTTCCTTACCCTTTCAGCCCCTCTCTAATTCACACAGCCTCCCCCTCACACACTCAGCTCCACTTCCCACAGCCTCCACCTCACCCACTCAGCTCCCCTTCACACAGCACCCCCCTCACACACTCAGCTCCCCTTCACACAGCCTCCCCCTCACACACTCAGCTCCACTTCCCACAGCCTCCACCTCACCCACTCAGCTCCCCTTCACACAGCACCCCCCTCACACACTCAGCTCCCCTTCACACAGTCTCCCCCTCACACACTCAGCTCCCCTTCACACAGCCTCCCCCTCACACACTCAGCTCCACTTCCCACAGCCTCCACCTCACCCACTCAGCTCCCCTTCACACAGCACCCCCCTCACACACTCAGCTCCCCTTCACACAGCCTCCCCCTCACACACTCAGCTCCCCTTCACACAGCCTTCCCCTCACACACTCAGCTCCCCTTCACACAGCCTCCACCTCACACACTCAGCTCCCCTTCACACAGCCTTCCCCTCACACACTCAGCTCCCCTTCACACAGCCTCCCCCTCACACACTCAGCTCCCCTTCACACAGCCTCCCCCTCACACACTCAGCTCCCCTTCACACAGCCTCCCCCTCACCCACTCAGCTCCCCTTCACACAGCCTCCACCTCACACAAGCAGCTCCCCTTCAAACAGCATCCCCCTCACACACTCAGCTCCCCTTTACACAGCCTCCACCTCACCCACTCAGCTCCCCTTCACACAGCCTCCCCCTCACTCACTCAGCTCCCCTTCACACAGACTCCCCCTCACCCACTCAGCTCCCCTTCACACAGCCTCCCTCTCACCCACTCAGCTCCCCTTCACACAGCCTCCCCCTCACACACTCAGCTCCCCTTCACACATCCTCCCCCTCACCCACTCAGCTCCCCTTCACACAGCCTCCCCCTCACTCACTCAGCTCCCCTTCACACAGCCTCCCCCTCACCCACTGAGCTCTCCTTCACACAGCCTCCCTCTCACCCACTCAGCTCTCCTTCACACAGCGTCCACCTCACACACTCAGCTCCCCTTCACACAGCCTCCACCTCACACACTCAGCTCCCCTTCACACAGCCTCCCCCTCACACACTCAGCTCCCCTTCACACAGCCTCCCCCTCACCCACTCAGCTCCCCTTCACACAGCCTCCCCCTCACCCACTCAGCTCCCCTTCACACAGCCTCCCCCTCACCCACTCAGCTCCCCTTCACACAGCCTCCACCTCACACACTCAGCTCCCCTTCACACAGCCTCCACCTCACACACTCAGCTCCCCTTCACACAGCCTCCCCCTCACCCACTCAGCTCCCCTTCACACAGCCTCCCCCTCACCCACTCAGCTCCCCTTCACACAGCCTCCCCCTCACCCACTCAGCTCTCCTTCACACAGCATCCCCCTCACCCACTCAGCTCTCCTTCACACAGCCTCCACCTCACCCACTCAGCTCTCCTTCACACAGCCTCCACCTCACACACTCAGCTCCCCTTCACACAGGATCCCCCTCACACACTCAGCTCTCCTTCACACAGCCTCCACCTCACCCACTGGGCTCACCACTCCTTCACACAGCCTCCTTCTCACCCTCTTAACCCCCAATCCGTTACACAGTCCCCTCCTTACCATATCAGCTCCCCTCTCCCTCATACACACACCTCTTTCCATCAGTCACAAATAGCTTTTCCTTCTCAGCCCGATCCTCAGCCTTTCACCCCACTTTGCCTCTCCTCTCCTTACACAGTCAGCCTCCTTCTTCTTCACACTGCTCCAATCTTATATATATGTGTGTGTGTGTGTATAAATATGTGTATGTGTTTATATATATATATATATATATATATATATATATTTATATTTGTATATATCTGTATTTATGTGTTTATATGTGTAATTATGTAAAAATTATGCAAAGTTGAAGTAGGAGCGCACTCGCCGGGTCTTGAACAAAGTACTTTAATACGTTAGTGACGTTTCGGGGGAGTTAGCCCCGTCCTCAGACCATGGTCTCCTACTTCAACTTTATATATATATATATATATATATATATATATCCGTATATATATATCCGTATATAGAAGGGCACTTTCAGGATTTGTAAGTTCAGAAATGAAAAAAAAATTTTTATTCGTTACATCAACAAAGAATGGTCGACGTTTCGGCCCTCATTCAGGCCTTCATCAGGACACGTCTTTTTTCTTCTTGGGAGTTACGCTGCACAGCTGTTTGCAGATTTTATTTGTCCTGATGAAGGCCTGAATGAGGGCCGAAACATCGACGTTGATGTAACGAATACAACATTTTTTTTCATTTCTGAACTTACAAATCCTGAGAGTGCCCTTATATATACAGATCTACATAGTCATTTTCTGAGGATTGCACCCAGGTCTACTACACACCACCTAGGTTGGAGTGCTGGGCTACAGGCTAATTGTTTTACTATATATATATATATATATATATATATATATATATATATATATATATATATATATATATATATATATATATATATATACACACAGTATATATATATATATATATTTTACAAAAAAAATCATATATATATATATATTTATTTAAAATAAAAAGAAAATTTTCTTCTATGTGAAGAACAAAGGAATTTATCACAGCTGGTCTAATGTGGTCAATGCGCCCCATAGAAGTCTATGGAGAAAATGAGTTATCTGAAGTCTCGAGGTTAGTGTGCCTTGTTCTTTTGCTTGTACACTAACTTTTTACTTTCAACTTGTAATACGCATGCTAATGTGGCCATGGTAAATGCGGCCATGGTAATTTTTTACTTTGAGTGCAGTTACGAGCACAACGGAAAGAAAAATGTAGGGCTCCATTTGTAATTTGGCCCTATGCCTTTAATTTAGAAAACAATCATTTGCAGTTTCTCCACACCCTTAAACTCATATTTCACATTAATGCTGCCCTGTGAATTCTGGCACCATATCCAGTTATACCTAGTGACAGGGGTAATAATGTAAAAGGATTTAGTGCTGGTTAGGTATTTGCAAATGCTAATTTTCGGCATTCGTTTAGTGAAACCAATGCAATACATAAATATTTGGATTTGCACAGATTTTTGTGTTGCGCTTTTTCTCTAATTAATCTGACACCTAAAATAGCAGATTGATGCAGACGGATGACATTTAAAGGGACACTTAACACCAGAATTGTTGTTGTTTAAAAAGATAGTTAATCCCTTTATTACCCATTCCCCAGTTTCGCATAACCAACACAGTTATATAAATACACTTTTTACCTCTGTGATTACCTTGTATCTAAGCCTCTGCAAACTGCCCCTTATTTCAGTTCTTTTGACAGACTTGCATTTTAGCCAATCAGTGCCGACTACTAGGTAAATTCACTGTGGCCGGACTGTTAGCCGATGGACATTTGGCCGACGAATAATAGTCTGACACACAAGTGGCTGTCAGATAACAGTCCGGCCACGAGATAGATAGATAGATTTGATAGATAAATTCAATAGATAGATACAGTAGATTCGATAGATAGATAGATTTGATAGATAGATAGATAATTTCCCAGACAGAGAATTACACGACGTGCGGGCTGGGACCCAGGGCTAGGTTCCTAGAGGCAGTTGAGTCGCCCGAGGCTCTGATTAGAACAGAGCACTCTGGACGTATCTGCCCTTGGCCGAACTCAGAACATGCTTCGGCATTCTGTCCGTCGGCCAAATGTCGGCCAAATGTCCGTTGGCATTTTGTCAGAGCACCATATGACACACATGAACTAACGCCCCCTAGTGGGGAAAAACTGTCAAAATGCATTCTTATAAGAGGCGGCCTTCAAGGTCTAAGAAATTAGCATATGAGCCTACCCAGGTTTAAATTTCAACTAAGAATACCAAGAGAACAAAGCAAAATTGATGATAAAAGTAAATTGGAAAATTGTTTAAAATCACATGCACTATCTGAATCATGAAAGTTTATTTTGGACTTAACTGTCCCTTTAAACATTGGTTTCACTAAACAAATGCCAAAAATGAAAATATGCACATACCTACTGCTGGCTGTCTAGGATATAAAGTATATACATACCATGGATGGTTTTAATACCTTTGCTAACGGAAATTTTCAAGAAAAATTTGCCCAAAATATCAGAGAATATTTAGCATTTTTTGCTACCACTCCATTTAAACAGAAATAGAGTTTTTTTTTTGTTTTTTATTTACCTATCAAAACTATTTATTTTTAAGTAGACAACCTAAGGTATTGATCTAGGCCCATTTTGCTATATTACATGCCACCATTTCACTGTCAAATGCGATCAAACTTTTTCTCACAGAAATTATTTACATACTGCTTGTGCAGTCATATTACAAATGGTTGTAAAAGCTTCTCTGTGATCTTTTTTGCTCATAAATAGCATGTATTAAATAAGAAAAAGGTGCAGACACATCCTTGTTGCAATTAAAAGTCTAATATTTATTGTATACAAAGCATATTCATGTTATCCAATTGTTTGTCATACCCACAGGTAAGTCTGACGGATTTCCTGTGCCACCAGGCACATTTCCTCAGAGATCCTGACTAACATCAAAAGCTAGCTTTTATTAGGAAGAGGTAGATCAATTAGCCAATAGGTAACAGGTTGATTAATTGTATCACCTATTTAGTTAACCTCATGTGGTTAGTCTTTATATTGGTAACATTTAACAACAATACCATAGTAAAAGAAAAGCAAAGCTATAGTTATTAACATTAGCTTCTGTATAGATATCTTTTATATATATTAAAGAATATAAAAGAAGAAGTCCTGACTGACTGACTGATCAACGCCCAGCTCAAACCGTTTAACCTAAGAATGTGAAATTTGGAAGGTACGCTGTTTTCATGACGTAGGCACTCACTAAGGAAGGATTTTTGGAAATTACGTCCCTAAGGGGGTGAAAAAGGGGGGTGAATTTTCATATGAGGATACACCCAAAGATGTTACATACGTGAAAATTGTTATTTAGATTCTCCTTCAAAAATAAAGAAACACGGCCTCGATCCGATATAAATCGTCACCCGCAAAAGCCGGTGACGCCAATATTTGCGCGGGTTTGGTATCCTATATACGGCGTAACTTAGAAGTTACGCACGTATTTTCTGACTTCGCCCGTCGTTTTTTGGCCCATAGACTGACATACAAAACACTCCCAGTTTGGTATCCAATATACGGCGTAAGGACTTACGCGCGCAGATTTCAGAAAATCTACTCTATTCTCATCTCACCACAAATTGAAGGCGCAGCAACCCTTGCACTGACTTAGAAACCAACGTAACTCTCTGAAGGCCTAACAAGTGCATGCTTAACAACATACATATCAGCAGCTTGCTCACAAATAGTTAGCCTCTTCAAAGCATTTATTATGATAATTAAATTGAACAGTGCGCCAAAAAATATAGTGCTCTGAAATATAGTGCTCTAAAATATATTGAAATACTTAGCCATAAAGGTATTGAGTACAGTGCTAAAGACAATTATAAAAAATTAGCCAACTATGTACTGTTTGTACAAATGTGCAAAATAAAAAGTCAATAATAAAATCAAAGTTCAAAATGTCTTAGCTTAGTAACGCTGATGGATATTACTAAGTGGGACCTGGGTGTTCAGAATACTCTCTCAGGCTCTGTCTGATGGTGGCTCGCGGCTTCTTCAATACTTTTGCTGGTGTCCCAAAAGGAAAAAATCTGTAGAAATATGGAAAGAAAAAGAAGGCGCCACCATAGTGCACGGTCAGTGGAAAAAACCAGGCTGCAGATGCGCATGAACAACTGGTACTTACAAGCTCCTAGACACTTGAGAAGTGTCACAACTGCCTTCTGGAACTGTTATGAGTCGTCCAGCTAACTCACACCACCGTCCTTAATGGCCCGTTCTCTAGGGTGTTCAGGTGGATGTCAGATGGCTTTCTCTGCCGATCACAATCTGCTCAAACGGGATACAGTCTCTCTGTGTGTATAGCCAAACCCGGTCGGCTCTAGTATGAAGTTAAACCGTATTGTGCCGTGGACAGCAAACTTCAAACAGTATATGCAAAACTGCTGTAGCTGACACCTCACTGCACACTGCTAAACTTCAGTCAGTGTAAGAGAAAACCACAGTTCTGTGAACTGTGGTTTTCTCTTACACTAACTGAAGTTTAGCAGTGTGCAGTGAGGTGTCAGCTACAGCAGTTTTGCATATACTGTTTGAAGTTTGCTGTCCACGGCACAATACGGTTTAACTTCATACTAGAGCCGACCGGGTTTGGCTATACACACAGAGAGACTGTATCCTATCCCGTTTGAGCAGATTGTGATCGGCAGAGAAAGCCATCTGACATCCACCTGAACACCCTAGAGAATGGGCCATTAAGGACGGTGGTGTGAGTTAGCTGGACGACTCATAACAGTTCCAGAAGGCAGTTGTGACACTTCTCAAGTGTCTAGGAGCTTGTAAGTACCAGTTGTTCATGCGCATCTGCAGCCTGTTTTTTTCCACTGACCGTGCACTATGGTGGCGCCTTCTTTTTCTTTCCATAAAGCATTTATTATTCCTGCCCCTGCAAGTTTGTCAAACCAATCACAAAGGGGTGCATCATGGGGCACAAGGGGTCAATCATGGGGCAGAAGAGGTCAATCATGGGGCACAAGGAGTCAATCATGGGGCACAAGGGGTCAATCATGGGGCAGAAGGGGTCATCATGGGGCACAAGGGGTCAATCATGGGGCACAAGGGGTCAATCATGGGGCACAAGGGGTCAATCATGGGGCACAAGGGGTGCTGGAAGCCCTACAATCCCCTGTTCTGTCTACACATGCTGATTCTATAGTTGCTGCTGAGATCCATGGTGATGGTGCTGCCCCTGCTGCAGCTGGTCATCGAATTACATACTGCAGATTTCCACTGCATGTAAGTGAAACTACTACATCCCACCCCCATTCCCTTAACCACCCTAATTACTGAAAATATATCATTAGTTCAATTCATGTTTTGGTCACTATGATTCATTGACTATCATTTCAAGGAATGAAAATGGATGTTTATACCTTATGTTCACACCTTCTGTAAAAACATTATTATTTTGATATATATACCCATGTGCAGGGATAGGCAAGTTGTCCTTCACTAAAAGTCTTTACCTTAGAAAATGTCCGCCCCAGCCTTGGCTCGTGCCTATCCCTGCACATGGGTCAATTTCTATTGGATGTGAGAAACCTTGATTTACATCTTAAAAGTGAATATCACTATATGTACCCTTCATACACAACTATGTGATGTGGTTTAGAGAACATGAATATGTCATAAACATGTGGATATTACCTTTTCTGGGCCATTTCCACACAGGCCTTATTATATTTATCAAAAATATTAGTGTACTAAAACACCCCTCACATGGATGTGGATGACAATTATATGGTAAATAACAGAGGACAAGATTTAGGATGAAATATTACAATATATTTTTTTTTTAGGCTTCTTAGATGAGGGGGCTGAGGTGCCTGGAGTGGCTCTCCTGCCTCTCCTGAGTTGTGTGGATTCAGAGGATTCTGCAGGAGTGCTGGCCACAGATGAGAGGCTGGAGGCAATGTCCTGCTGGTGTGTGAAATGCTCCACCAACACACCCAACAGTTGGTTTTGTTCCCGCCATCTGTTGTCACTCTGCATCTGCATGTCCGAAATAACTCTCAGCATCTGAGATTGGTTCTGGACTATACCACTTAAAGATGCTGCCATGTCCCGTTGCAGCTCAATGGAACGCTGTAGTAAAGTCTGTTGGCTCCTGTAAAACCTGCGTTGGTCTCTCTGCTTTCTCTCGCAGGTTGATGTGAGCCTCTCGCAGGTTGATGTTTGCCTCCTCTGGAGGGCAATGTATTCGTCGCCCAGGGCAGAAGTCAGAGGATCTAAAGGCTGTTAACCAGCAGGGATTATAGGCGTAGGTTCACCTCTAGCTGCTGTTCCATCTGGAACAATGTCAGCTGTTGCTTCAGGAGGAACAATGCTGGCTGTTGCTTCAGGAGGAACAATGCTGGCTGTTGCTTCAGGAAGAACAATGCTGGCTGGTGCCTCAGGAGGAACAATGCTGGCTGGTGCCTCAGGAGGAACTACCACAGCTATATGCTCCTCTTCATATGCTGGAGCTCTTCCAAGGGAAGTGGATGGTGGAGCTCTCCGGGTGGACTGGTAGTCCCATTGACGACTGGTGTGCGACCACTCAGCCTGACCAGTTTGTATGTCCTGGTGGTAAAAGTCCTGACTGGCCTGATATTGGGAGGTGGGGGGGTAAAGACATCTACCCTTTGGGGATGCCTTGGCTGCCCCTCATAACCAAAAGAATAGTCCTCCGGCCAGGGCTCCTGCCAGGGCTCCTCTTCAAATCTTGGTGGCATGACATATGGGTCCTCAACAGAGGCAATCCAACCCACCTCATGCCTGGGAGCATACTGTTATCATATATATATCCATGTGGGCATACAATGTACATTGATACATGCTAGAGCCTATACTCATTCTCATGTCAAACTCTATAACATGCATGTGCACATTGTGATTTGGGATATGAGGGATTTTAATATGCAAAGTATACATGTATGTGTTTCATACAATAGTTCTGTGTACATGTCAGTGATGGAGAAAATGTGTTCTTTAAGTGACACTATGGTCACACAATTTCCTTTAGCCTGATGTAGGCACATAATGTGCTTTCTTGAGCTAAAAGTATTGTGATGGCTATAGTGTCCATTTACTGAAAACTCTACATGTGGCTTGTGGCCTGTGTTACTCCGAGACATGTTAGTATTTCACTATTCCACCTCATATCATGAATTTCAATGTGTTAAGTAGCATTAAATGGACATTAAACCCATTTTTATTCTTTCATGATTCAGCTAGAGCATGCAATTTTAAACAACTTTGTAATTTACTTCCATTACCTAATTTGCTTCATTCTCTTGATATTCTTAGCTGAAAAGCATATCTAGATAGGCTCAGAAGCTGCTGATTGGTGGCTGCACATCAATGCCTCATGTGATTGGCTCACCCATGTGCATTGATATTTAATAAACAAAGAATAACAAAATAATGAAGCAAATTACATAATATAAGTAAATTGGGATGTTGTTTAAAACTGTATTCTCTATCTGAATAATGACATAAAAAGCTTTGGTTTAATGTCCCTTTAATGTGAAATCTAATTGTAGATGTTTTTGTTAGTAGGCCAAATACATGCTCCTCATTGTGTACATGAATGTGTGACATTAAATGATGCTATATCTCAAATACATATAATACTGGTGTATGGGATGTTACTCACCAGCATGCTGTGCTGATGTTGCAGTCCCTGAGTCACGAGCCCCTGGAAGTCCATGGACTGCTGTGACGCTCAGGGACCTGCGAATGAGCTCCTGCCACTCATTATATTCCACCTCCTGGTGAGGACTACCGCCTGTTCCCCTCTGCTGCATGGCTTCTTGGCCCATTTTCTCCTTGACCCGCCTCTTGCAGTCATCCACCTTTTCTTGAGCCCATCCACATTCCTCCTCTGCTGGGCCACGCCGTTGACTGCCTCCTCGACCCTCAGCCATGCATCTTTCCGCCTTCGGGCAACTCCTTTGCCCTTCTCTTGGCCAAAGAGGGCGGTGTGGTTCTCCAGGACGGCCTGGACTAGCGCAAGGTTTTCTGCAAAAGAGAAGTTGGGGCACCTCATGCGCTCCTCTTCCTGGGCCGCCTGGGATGTCCCTGGTGTGGGTTCCTCCCTATCCTCTCCCTCCTCCCCCCTTCTATCCCCATGTGAACCCTCTGTCCCTCTTCTGAGTGTGCCTGACCTTGGGGCAACCCCACTCCCATCCTCCCTTCTAACTCTCCCCCCTCCACTCACTCCCTGACGGGGACCCTGCTGCTCCTCCTGTCCATAATCCTCTCCCTGCAACTCCCCTTTCCTCCTCCCCCCCGCCCTAGCTCTCCCTGTCATCCTTAAACTACACACACTCACACTCACTCCCACTTCAATCACACACAATCACAACCAAACACTCAGCCTATCACACTGTAAAAGATAAATAAAATGTGTGAGGTGTTAGAAAAAAAAAGTGTGTATTTTGTATATGTGTGTATGCAAAATGTGTGCAATATGTAAAAAAAGTGTAAGTAAATGTACAGGCTTAACAATCCAACAATCCGACCTAACTAACTTAATGAAATGCTCCTCTCTCACTACTCTTACCACTAATCTCTCTACTCACTGTAGTGTGCTGTAGCTCCAAGAACCAACCAAACACACTAAAGAAAATGGCCGCTGCGCATGGGTTTATGTATGAATTTTGAATGGCGTAATTACGTGTCGCATCTTTTAGAATTGGCCGTTGTTTTTTACGATTCGTAGCCTAATTTGCATAAAACTACACTTTATTGAGACTTTACGTGAACAAAATACTGGCATAAGTACTTGCGACGACTAAAATGTGTATTTGCGCACATTTTAGTTGATCGCAGGTTTTTCCAACTTACGCCAGTTTAGCATCTGACGGCGACATATATTGGATAGGTCGAGTTGCGAGGTGAAATTACGGGTGGCGCAGGTTCCCTCGCTTGCGCCAAAAACTGCGCCGTATATCGGATCGCGCCCTACGTGTTTTACCATTTCCCGAAAATCCACTTAAGGGTGGTGAAAAGGGGGCGGGGGGATGATTTAAAAGGATACCTATATCTCAAAAAACAAAGATGCTAAACATGAAAATTGGTATTTAGATTCTCCTTTAAAAATAAAGAAACACGTGTTTTACCATTACCGTTAAAATCCACTTAAAGGGGGTGAAACGGGGAGGGTGATTTATGAGGATACCTAAATCTCAAAAACGAAGATGTTAGAGACGTGAAAATTGGTGTTTACTGTAGATTCCCCTTTTAAAAATAAAGAAACGTGTTTTACCATTTCCCGAAAATCCATTTAAGGGGGTGAAAGGGGGGCGTGATTCATGAGGATACCTATATCTCAAAAATCGAAGATGTTACAGATGTAAAAATTGATATTTAGATTCTCCTTTAAAAATGAAAGAAAAGCATGTTTTACCATTTCCCGAAAATACACTTAAGGGGGGTGAAAAAGGGGGGGTGATTTATGAGGATACCTATATCTCAAAAATCGAAGATGTTACAGATGTGAAAATTGGTATAAACATTCTCCTTTAAAAAGAAACGTGTTTTGCCACTTCCCGAAAATCCACTTATAGGGACAGTCAACACCAGAATTGTTGTTGTTTAAAAAGAAAAATAATCCCTTTATTACCCATTCCCCAGTTTTGCAAAACCAACACAATTATATAAATACACTTTTTACCTCTGTGATTACCTTGTATCTAAGCCTCTGCAAACTGCCCCCTTATTTCAGTTGTTTTGACAGACTTGCTTTTTAGCCAATCAGTGCTCACTCCAGGGTAACTTCACGTGCATGAGCTCAATGTTATCTATATAAAGCACATGAACTAATGCCCTCTAGTGGTCAAAATGCATTCAGATTAGAGGCAATCTTCAAGGTCTAAGAAATTAGCATATGAACCTCTTAGAATTAGATTTCAACTAAGAATACCAAGAGAACAAAGCAAAATTGGTGATAAAAGTAAATTGGAAAGATGTTTAAAATTAAATTCCATATTTAAATCATGAGAGTTTTTTTGGGACTTGACTGTCCCTTTAAGGGAGGTGGATACCTATATCTCAAAAACCAAAGATGTTAGAAAAGTGAAAATTATAATTTAAATCTTCTTGATCCTTAAAGGGATATGAAACCCAATTTTTTTCTTTCATGATTCAGATAGAGCATGCCATTTTAAGCAACTTTCAAATTTACTACTATTAACTATTTTTCTTTGTTCTCTTGGTATGCTTTGTTAAATAAGCAGCAATGCACTACTGGTTGCTGACTGAACACGTGTGAGCCAATGACAATTGGTAAATATATGCATCCACCAATCAGCAGCTAGAACCTAGGTTATTTGCTCCTCCTGAGCTTTCATAGATAAACCTTTCAACAAAGAAGGAAGGAAGCAAATTAAATAATAGAAGTAAATTGGAAAGTTGTTTAAAATTGTATTCTCTATCATAATCATAAAAGAAAAAAATTGGGTTTCATGTCCCTTGAACATTAGTAGTTCTGTAGATGTTGATATCGCTAAAAAAAATAATACTCTTTTTTCACATCTGACAGTTGAGTCATAATATATAATTACAATTTAATATTAAAGTATTTGTAAACAGATTAACATATTTTTGATATGCCGGACGGACGCCCTGCCAAAAACATAGCTGATTGGTGCCCATGTACGAGGAACACAGAAACTTAAAGGGACATTAAACCCAAATTTTCTTTCATGATTCAGATAGAAAATACAATTTTAAACAACATTCCAATTTACTTCTATTATCTAATTTGCTTCATTATTTAGATATTTTGTTAAAGAAATAGCAATGCACATGGGTGAGCCAATCACATTAGGCATCTATGTGCAGCCACCAAACAGAAGCTACTGAGCCTATCTAGATATGCTTTTCAGGAAAGAATATCAAGAGAATGAAGCAAATTAGACAATAGAAGTAAATTAGAAAGTTGTTTAAAATGGTATTCTCCATCGGAATCATGAAATGAATATTTGAGTTTAATGTCCCTTTAACAAAAACTCACAAAGTTCATATCAGCGAGTGTGCAGCCCACAATATCCACAATATCGGATCATGTCCGCTCACACAATGATAATTCGGCCCCTTGGTCTCTCCTAAAAGTAACTACATTTTCATGTAAAAATGTATAAATGCTTACATTCTTTCTAATTTACTGAAACCAGAAGAACTATAGCAGAGATGAAAAAAAAGAAAGAAAAAGATGGGAGAAGGTGAGGCTATTTATGATACCATAGATATAAAGAAGGGGGATAGAAGGACTATATAGACGTTTACGTCCTTGTTGATACAGATTCTTGAGGGACAGAACAAAGTAAAGGATCACGATTGTCTCTTAAAAATATAAATCCACATCATATCTCTGATTCATTCCTTCCGGGCCCAAAATACCTCTCTTTGAGACATTTGTTTTACTCTATCTCCCCCTAGAGGATTTTTTACAATATGTTCTATCCCCATGAATGTAAAATAATTTAAACCATGCACATGTTGATGGAAATGCCTGGCTACAGGGGTCCTTGACTTAAGGTTTTCTATTGCTAGTAAATGTTCCTTAATTCTGTCTTTCAGGGCTCTAGCAGTGACCCCTACATATTGAAGTAAACATAGTTTACATGTGATTAAATACACTACATGGCTGGTATTGCAGGTAATTCTTGTATTTACCATATAAGTTAATCCTGTATTGGTAGAGCTGAATGTTCTGGATCTGCATAGACAAAGATATGTGCACATTTTACATGGTATATGTCCAAATTTAAAGGAACCTTTAATGTCCCTCAGTCAGTTAGGTTTACTACCCTTGGATATATTTCTCATTATTCTTTCACCAATCGTGGGGGCCCTTTTTGCTAGACATTGGGGGCTTGTGCGTGTTATAGGGGGGAGGGAGAGGGAGTGACCCTACACTTCAGAAAATGAAGTACGGAAGGAAAAGGGAATGAAGGGATGCTATACTACATCAAAATGGATAATCAGGGTTGGGGGGGGGGCACTACATTGACGATTGCAGGGGGGGGGGGACCGCTACACTACAGAAAAAAAAATGAAAACCTAAACTCAGTGCTTGCAGACAGCTGCCGTACCTAAGATGGTGGACACCTTTGGGAGGGGGGGGGGGGGTTTAGAGAGCTTTTTGGGAGGGATCAGGGATACGGGATGGCAATGGAGGATCCTACACTGCAGAAAATAAATAAATAATAAATGACAGGTAAATAAAAAAAAACCAATGCTCTGTTTCTGTTTAAATGGAGTGATAGAAAAAATGCTAAAAATTCACTTGTTTTTTTCTGAAATTCCTGGTAGCGAAGGGGTTAAAGGGGAATGTCAAAAATTGATATGAGAAAATAGGAAAGTCAAAATTGATATGTGCATGTGTGTATTTCAATGTGAAATAACAACATTTTTGCAATATACTCCCATTAGCAAGAACGCTTCTAATAAAAGTTATTGCTGGGGCATACACACATATCCTGTGATTGCCTGTGCACCAGTATTCAAACACTACACCTTCTCAGAGAGATTGGGCAAGATTACATATGCAGCGTTGCCCACAAAAGCCGGCAACACTGTTTTTTACACGGTTTTGGTATCACATATACGGCGCCACATATAAATGCGGAGCGTATATTTCACCTGTTCCAATCAGCCAATAGGATTTCAGCAGCTCTCATCCTATTGCCTCTTTTGAATTTGAACAATCAAATCAGCGAATAGGAATGCAAGGGACGTCATATTTAAATGCGTACCTTGAATTCACTATTCAGTGTACGGCGGTGATCGTAAGAAGAAGATCCTCCACACTCCATGGCTACGCGGACGCCGGTCCTGCTCCACACTCATCTCCGCGCCGGCTTGGTCCTGGATGAAGAAGGAAATTTTCCCCACTTGGAAGAAGATGTTGGCCGCTTGGAAGAAGACTTCACCGCCTGGAACAGGACCTTCTCCGCCGGAGTTCAGGAACGGTGAGTACCTATTTGGGGATTAGAGTTAGGAATATTTTTTGGGGGGGTTTAGATTAGGGATTTATTGGGCACTCTTAAAAGAGCTAAATGCCCTTTTAAGGGCAATGCCCAAACAAATGACCCTTTAGGGGCAGTCGGTAGTTTAGGATTTTTTAGTGTTATTTTTTTATTATTTTGGCGGGTTTGTTGGGTGGTGGGTTTTACTGTTAGAGGGGAGACTTAGTATTTTTTAAGGTAAAAGAGCCCTTTTAAGGGCTATTGGTAGTTCAGCATTAGATTAGATGGTGTTTTTATTTTGGGGGGCCTTTTTATTTTCATAGGGATTAGGTTTGATTTTTTTATTTTGGATAATTTTGTTTATTTTTTTTCTGGAATGTTAGACTTTATATTTTGGTAATTTTAGATTAATTTATTTTAATTTAATTTTAGGTTTATTTTTTAAAGTACTGTTAGGATTTTTTATTTTAATTATAATTTAGTATTTTATTATTTTATGTAATTTGGGGTTAATTTAGTGGGTGTTAGGTTAGGGGGCTTAGTAATTAGTTATTTGCAGTGGGGGGGTTTGGCGGATTAGGGGTTAATAGTTTTATTAGGATTATTGCATTGTGTGGGTTTGGCAGATTAGGGGTTAATAGATATATAAGATTTGTTGCAATGTGGGTTAATGGCAGATTAGGGGTTAATACATTTATTAGGTAGGATTTTTTATTTTAATTACAGGTTAGGGGGCTTAGTAATTAGTTATTTGCAATGTTGGGGTTTGTGGATTTAGGGGTTAATCATTTTACTTGGTAGATCGCGATGTGGGTGAATTGCGGATTAGGGGTTAATAGTTTAATTAGGCAAATTGCATTGTGGGGGGTTGTCGGTTTAGGGGTTAACACATTTATTATTAGTTGCGATGTGGGGGATTGCGGATATAGGGGTTTTTACGTGTCAGGTTTATTTTTGGGAGGCGGGTTAGACTTTTACGGGAGAATTGATATATTTTTTTTATTTTCTTAGGCGCCGGCAGTTTCTAAAGTGCAGTAAGTCACTGGCGACTCCAGAAATTTGTATTTACGCACATTTCTGGATATCGCTAGTCTATCCGACTTACAGCACTTTATGAACTGCCAACGCCGTATATGTGATACCCCGATGTGCAAGGTGAAATTACGGGTGGCGCAGGTTTCAGCAGTTGCGCTGAAGCTTGTGTCGCATATGTAATCTCGCCCTTAGTGGTGGCTTGTATGACACAAATTATTTCTTCACAGAAGCAATACACACAATCTTCAGATCTCTGAACTTGGATACTGGTGCACAAACCCACACAGAAAAACAGTAATAACTTTTACTAGAAGCCTTTTTGCTAATGGATGTATATTGCAAAAATGCTTATAATTCAATTTGAAATGCATTTATGCACATTTCAATTTTGACTTTTCAATCCCTTTAAGGCTTTTTTTTTTGCTCTATAGTATAGGAATCCCTCCTCAATCCTCCCACCTGCCTGATCCCTTCCAAACAAAGCTCTTTAAACCTTCCTCTCTCACTAGTAGCAGCAATCTTAGGTACTGGCTGCTGTCTGCAGTATTCAGTCAATATGCATTTATATATATATTTTAAATTCCTCTTTAGTGTAGGGATCCCCCTCCCCACCTCCCGTGATCATGTAGGGACCCATTCCTCCCTCTCCCTTCAAAACTACTTTTCTGTAGTGTAGGGTCCTACCTCTCCCTCACCCGCTGGGCTGCCCAACTGCCTCCCATATATGGATTTTATTGCAAGACCAGAGACTCCTATTTTGCATTCTTTTTTTTAATACTCAAAATGCAGCACTTTTAAAGAAATAACAAAGCATCATCAGATACAATAATATTAAAACAGAACAGAAAACAAAGAATAACAATAAGTAGCTAGAGTGTGAGCTAACTTATAACACCAGGAAAAAAGTGACCGATCAGTGTAGGAATAGTGACAATAAACTGACCAATACACAGCCTCCTCTTTCTTTTGCTGCTCATCTCTGAGATAAGTTGTGAAAAAAAGTTTTCTCTAAAAAAAGTATTCAAAAAGTCAAAGAGTTTAATTTGTTTAATATTTTTTTAAATGTATTATTGTGGTTTGTTTTATTTGTGTTAATTGTTTTATTGTGCATTGCCATTTTATTTACTTATTTCTTTTTATTCCCAGTTATTTTTCCTTTTCATTTTCTGTCTAATTATTTCTCTGTTTCCTTAATTTCTATTGCTGTTTTTACTCCCTTTCCCTATTTGTCGTTATCGTTTTTCTATTTTTGGATTTTTTCTAATCCTTACTGTCTTTTCTGTTACACGATCTTGTGTTTTCTCCCTTTTGTGTAGTATCACGGCGCGGGCTGCCAGCCGCCATTTTTGTGGGCTGCCCCTTGAGCCGCTTCCCGCCCTCTAGCTTGCCGACATCTCCTTGACAGTTGTTCATCACGGATCGCACCTGCAGCTTCTCCCTGACTGAAATTTTTTTCATTTTCAGTAACGATCCCCATAATTATTAAATTTGTCTAGTTATGTGTTATCTTTAAAGGGATAGTAAACCCATTTTTGTTCTTTCATGATTCAGATAGAGCAGCATTTTTAAGCAACTTTCTAATCTACTCCTATTATCAATTTTTATTTGTTCTCTTGGTGTCTTTATTTGAAAAGCAGGAATGTAAGCTTAAGAGCCGGCCCATTTTTGGTTGAGAACCTGGGTTGCATTTGCTTATTGGTTTGCTAAATGTAGCCACCAATCACAAGCGCTAGCCAGGGTGCTGAAACAAAAAATGGGCCGACTCCATAGCTTATATTCCTACTTTTTTCAAATAAAGTTACCAAGAGAATGAAGAAAAAAATGATAATAGGAGTAAACCAGAAAGTTGCTTAAAATTGCATGCACTATCTAAATCATGAAAGAAAAAAATTGGGTTTACTATTCCTTTAAGTGCCATCTTGTTTTATTTTGTTATAGTCCACTTAGCCGTTTTTCCTGTCAGATAAATTTTAGGTATTTATTGCATTCAATAAATGTATAGCCCTGTAAGTTAAAGGGTTTATATTGTGTTATATTTTTTTGTTATATTTTACACATATTTGGTGTCTTTATTTATTTATTAAGTTACTAAGTTTATGCAAAAAAATGTCTGAAGCTTCAGAATCTTCTGCACCATTAACTGCTCAAACAGTGCAGAATATGATTGATTCTTCCATGAATAAATGATTTAATAAAATGTCATACAATGCGTACCCAAATGGGAGATTCTAAGGTTGTTTCTAAAACTAAATCTAAAATTACGTCTAAACTTAAACCTCAATCTTCATCAAATTGCAATAGTTCTGATGAGAATGATTATACAGACATTAATTTAGATTCTTTTAATAATAATTCTGATGACTCAGATTATTCTCCTCTGGCTAAAAAAAACATAAGAAAATGTTTAAAAAGACTAAAGATGATGAAGAAGATGTTGAATTTATTGATTGTTTAGGTAAACCCAGGTTCAATCCTGATGAGTTACATCACCCCCAGTCTGCAGAATGGTGCCTAGCCATTGATATTGCTAAATTAATTGACTTTCAGCTTAGAAAACCACTTAAAAAGCAGACTTGCAATAAAATGAGAGCTGAGTGTCCCCGTCCATTACTCCCAAAAAATGCTTCTGTTACACCTAAAGTAGACCCCAAAATCTTGAAATTTATTGGAGCTCCAGGTTATAAAATAAGGAAAGGCGTAGACAGATCATGAAAGATCTGTCAAGACAAATTATTAAATTCAGTGGGCCGCATCACCAAACTATTTGAAATGTCCAAACAGGCTGTTGCAGAGAATGCTCTTTTAGACCCCTTTATTGTCCGAGAATGGGTACAAAGACTTCTTTGCTTTGTAGGGAATACCAATACTGCAATGTCTTTAGAAAGGCGTCATAATATTTTACGTAAGATTGATCCTAAAATTACAGTCTTGTTTTTGGCAATTCTTATCTCAAAGATTTAAATCAGTACGTGAATACTTTCTCTAATTTAAACAAAGTAAAAACTTCTGTAAATATTTTTTTTTATCCATACCAGAATTTTTTTGTTGGGGCCGGGAAAGTTAGAGGCCGCTTTCCCAGCAGCCATCCATACTCAAGGTCTCAATATTACCAGTCCCAAAATCAAAACCAATATCATCCAAACCAGTACCAGTTCCAAAGAAACTTTCAAGAACCCTTAACCTCTTCCTTTTTTCCTTCACAAGCCCGACTATGGAATCAAAGAGGTTTCAAAAGCCGAGCAAGATCACGACCTGCTCCAGGTAAATACCTTCTATCCTTCCCCAGACGGAATTGATGGCAGACTCTCTTTATTCGCTCAAAATTGGTCTTCAATTACTTCAGACCCTTGGGTTCTCCAAGCAGTAACAGGCATTCACATAGAATTTATTTCCCTTCCAGTTCAAATAAAACTTCCTCATCCTATTCAATTTTTTTCAACAAGACAAAATTCTGGTCCAAAACAAAATTTCAAACCTTTTTTCCAAACAAGCAATTCTCCCTGTACTTCAGCCTCCCAATATTTATTTAAGCAACCTATTTCTGGTTAAAAAGATAAACAATCATTTCAGACCAGTTATAAATCTAAAATCCCTAAATGCCTATGTTGCATACCACCATTTTCAAAATGGAAGGTATTCAGCTGTTGACAGAGTGTTTAAGATAAAACGATTGGTTAGTTTGTCTAAATCTCACAGATGCTTATTTAACCATTCCCATTGCCCAAACACTATTGGTAGTTTTAACGTTCCGTTGGGAGGATCCATTTTGGAATTTCACTTGCCTCCCTTTAGGTCTGTCCTCTGCCCCTTGGATTTTCACCAAATTATTCAAACCTGTGATGGCTTGGTTAAGACTTTGGGGTGTTCGTCTAATAATTTATTTGGATGACATTTTAATCATGGACCAGAATTTTCTCTCCTTTCAGAATCATTTGTTTTCCACCATAACCTTATTAGAATCCCTAGGTTTTATTGTCAACAAACAGAAATCGGTCCTTTCTCCAACCAGGTCTTTGATTTTCTTGATTTACCGATCTCTCTACCTTGAGTCTTCCTTCAGACAAAGTGAAGAATATCAAGAAAGAAATTTCCAAATCTTTCTCCAAAGATTCTGTTCCTATCAGGACTATAGCCAAAATAGGTTTACTATCATCCTCTATTCAGGCTTAATTCCATGCCCCTCTCCATTATCACAAGCTCCAGAGATTGAAGATTCATCATTTAAGGAAAGCTTTTTCTTATTCTCATCCTATTTCATTATCTCCAGAAGCCAAAGAGGAACTTTCTTGGTGGCTTTCTCATTTGGAGGCTTGGAATGGGTGAGCTAGCTTCGGCAAGACTCCAAATTTTGTCATAGAATCTGACGCCAGTTGTCGAGGCTGGGGAGCTCATTGCAGTCCCTCCATTACATTTTCACATCAATTGTTTAGAATTATTGGATGGCTTGTTTGCAGTCAAGAGTTTTGTCAAACTTTCTTCTCCAGTTTCCATTCTCCTGCGTAAGGACAATATTTCTGAAGTTCAGTATCTAAATCGTTTGGGAGGCACCAAATCCAGAGATCTGACCAATATCACCAAAGATTTTATTCATCTTTGTTTAGACAGGAACATCTCTGTCAAGGCAGAATATATTCCAGGACAATTGAACTCTGCAGCAGATTGGGGTTCTCAACATTTGATGGATTCCAGCAACTGGAAATTAGACATGAATCTTTTTATCTCTCTTCAATCCCTCAGAGGTCCTTTTTGTTTGGATCTCTTTGCATCCAGGATCAATTTTCAAATTCATCCTTATTTCAGTTGGCGCCCAGATCCGGATGCAGCAGCTATAGATGCCTTCCTTCATCCATGGCCACTTCAGGGAGTAAACGCGTTTCCTCCTTTCTCAATGATCCCGAGAACAATTTCAATTGTGCGCAGGGATCTTTTATCTTTAACGATAGTGGCCCCCCTATGGCCAGCTCAGACGTGGTTTCCCTCCCTTCTGGAGATGTCCATCAACGTTCCAATTTTGTTTCCCCTTCTTCCTCATCTACTCACAGATCCAGAGGGCAATTTCCACAATCTAGCTCTTAAAAGCACTCTCCTTCTAGTGGCATGGACGATCTCAGGGGACCCCGGACTCTTTGAGGCCTTTCGGATGGAGCTAAATCACTCATGCCAGAGTCTTGGGCTCCAGGTACTCATAGATGCTACTTTGCCGCTTGGTCTACATGGTCTAGCTGGTGCTTGTGGAGAGACTTGGATCCCTTTTCGTCAGATTTAAGTGATATCATTAATTATTTGTCTCATCTCTTTGATTCAGGTCTAGCTTATAGATCTATTAACGTTCATCATTGGTCCTCATATTCTATTTTCTTAATTGCTTTAAACGTGCAAAATAGGAGTCTCTGGTCTTGTAATAAAATTATGATTATGCTAGCTTGTGAAGGTATAATCTAGATTTTATTAAAGATACAGAGCTGAGTATTTTCCTACCTCATATGTTTTTACCCACCCTTTAATTACATATTAATGAATTTTGTTTGGCTGATTGGAACAGCCAATAGAATGCAAGCTCATTTTTTTTCAACCTTAATTCTGATTGGCTGATAGAATTCTATCAGCCAATCGAAATCTAAGGGACGCCATCTTGGATGACGTCACTTAAAGGAACCTTCATTCGTTGGGTAGTCATCGGCAGAAGAGGATGCTCTGCGCCAGATGTCTTGAAGATGGACCCACTCCGGATGGATGAAGATAGAAGATGCCGTCTGGATGACGACTTCTGTCCGCCTGGAGAACCACTTCTCCCGGCTTGGATGAAGACTTTTCCCGGCTTCGTTGAGGACTTCTCCTGGCTTCGTTGAGGATGGATGTCGGATCTTCAAAACTGTAAGTGGATCTTCAGGGGTTAGTGTTAGTTTTTTTTAAGGGTTTATTGGGTGGGTTTTATTTTTAGGTTAGGGCTTTGGGCCGCAATAGAGCTAAATGCCCTTTTAAGGGCAATGCTCATCCAAATGCCCTTTTCAGGGCAATGGAGAGCTTAGTTTTTTTTAGTTAGGGTTTTATTTGGGGGGTTGGTTGTGTGGGTGGTGGGTTTTACTGTTGGGGGGGTTGTTTGTATTTTTTTTACAGGTAAAAGAGCTGATTTCTTTGGGGCAATGCCCCGCAAAAGGCCCTTTTAAGGGCTATTGGTAGTTTAGTTTAGGCTAGGTTTTTTTTTTATTTTGATAGGGCTATTAGATTAGGTGTAATTAGTTTAAATATCTTGTCATTTGTTTTCTGTAATTTAGTGTGTTTTTTAATTTAGCTAATTGTATTTAATTTATTTAATTGTATTTAATGTAGGTAATTTATTTAATTGTAGTTTAGTGTTAGGTGTTAGTGTAACTTAGGTTAGGTTTTATTTTACAGGTACATTTGTATTTATTTTAGCTAGGTAGTTAGTAAATAGTTAATAACTATTTAGTAACTATTCTACCTAGTTAAAATAAATACAAACTTGCCTGTAAAATAAAAATAAACCCTAAGCTAGCTACAATGTAACTATTAGTTATATTGTAGCTAGCTTAGGGTTTATTTTACAGGTAAGTATTTAGTTTTAAATAGGAATTATTTAGGTAATGATAGTAATTTTCTTTAGATTTATTTTAATTATATTTAAGTTAGGGGGTGTTAGGGTTAGGGTTAGACTTAGATTTAGGGGTTAATAAATTTAGTATAGTGGCGGCGACGTTGGGGCGGCAGATTAGGAGTTAATAAATGTAGGTAGGTGGCGGCGATGTTAGGGACAGCAGATTAGGGGTTAATAATATTTAACTAATGTTTGCGAGGCGGGAGTGCGGCGGTTTAGGGGTTAATATATTTATTATAGTGGCGGCGATGTCCGGAGTGGCAGATTAGGGGTTAATAATTTTAGTGTTTGCAATCCGGGAGGGCCTCGGTTTAGGGGTTAATAGGTAGTTTATCGGTTTTAGTGTACTTTTTAGCACTTTAGTTATGAGTTTTATGCTATGGCTTTGTAGTGTAAAACTCATAACTACTGACTTTAAAATGCGTTACGAATCTTGACGGGATAGGGTGTACCGCTCACTATTTGGTCTCCCAGGACAAGCTCGTAATACTGGCGCTATGCAATTTGCGTAAGTTGATTTGCGGTAAGGCTAAAAAAGTGTGCGGTGCCCCTAAATCTGCAAGACTCGTAATACCAGCGGTAGTGAAAAAGCAGCAATTTAGCATTGCATTACAAGTCACACAACTCAGGCATTTATAAGACCCCTTCTTAGTGGTAGTAATTACCTTGCTGTAACTTTCAACAGGATCTGTCTTCATTAGGCTATCCTTCAGATTCCTACCTCTCTTATATGCGATCCTGGGTGGTCCATAGCCTATATAGGGAAGCAACTCGTCAGACTCCACGATATCCCACTTGGCTTTGAGGGTAGCCCCCAGTGTCCTAGTTGTTGGGGTGTAGGTAGTGATGAAATTGATCCTTTTCTGTGTGATCTTCTTGTCGGTGTAGACAGCATTCAAGTTTAATCTACTGTATTTGAATAGCCAATAGAATTACAGTAGCTCTTATTCTATTGGCTATTCAAATCAGCCAATAGAATTACAGTAGCTCTCATCCGATTGGCTGATTTGAATTTGAAGGCTCAAATCAGCCAATGGGAATTCAAGGGACGCCATTTTTTAATCACGTACCTTGAATTCCTTTTCAGTGTACGGCAGAGATCATATGAAGAGGATCATCCACGCTCCATGGCTCTGCGGTCTTCAGTTCCAGCGTCGCCAATCTTCAGTTTACAGCGTTGCCGGTCTTCAGTTCCAGAGTCGACGGTCTTCAACTCCGCGGTCATCAGTCTTCAACTCCTCCGCTCTGCGCCGGCTGGTTCCTGTAAGAACAAGAGGTCGCCGCTTGGAAGAAGACTTCACCGCCTGGAACAGGACCTTCTCCGCCGGTCTTCAGGACAGGTAAGGACCACTTGGGGGTTAGACTTAGCTTTTTTTAAGGCTGGGATCGGGTGGGTTTTAGAGTAGGGGTGTGTGGGTGGTGGGTTGTAATAGGGGGTGGATTGTTCTTTTTTTTACAGGTAAAAGAGCTGATTACTTTGGGGCAATGCCCCGCAAAAGGCCCTTTTAAGGGCTGATAATAGAGCTGATTACTTTGGGGCAATGCACCGCAAAAGGCCCTTTTAAGGGCTATTTGTAATTTAGTTTAGGGTAGGGAAATTTGATTATTTTGGGGGGCTTTTTTATTTTATTAGGGGGCTTAGATTAGGTGTAATTAGCTTTAAATTCTTGTAATTATTTTTTGTAATTTAGTGTTTGTTTTTTTTGTAATATAGTTTAGTTTATTTAATTGTATTTTAGTTTAGATAATTGTAGTTGATTTAATTAATTTATTGATAGTGTAGTGTTAGGTGTATTTGTAACTTAGGTTAGGATTTAATTTTACAGGTAATTTTGTAATTATTTTAACTAGGTAGCTATTAAATAGTTATTAACTATTTAATAGCTATTGTACCTAGTTAAAATAAATACAAAGTTACCTGTAAAATAAATATAAACCCTAAAATAGCTACAATGTAATTATTAATTATATTGTAGCTATCTTAGGGTTTATTTTATAGGTAAGTATTTAGTTTTAAATAGGAATAATTTAGTTAATAATATTAACATTATTTAGATTTATTTAAATAATAATTAAGTTAGGGGGTGTTAGGGTTAGACTTAGGTTTAGGGGGTAATACATTTAATATAGGTGGCGACGGTGTAGGGGGGTCAGATTGGGGGTAATATATTTAATATAGGTGGCAGCGGTGTAGGGGGATCAGATTAAGGGTTAATAAATTTAATATAGGTGGCGGCGGTGTAGGGGGGTCAGATTAGGGGGTAATACATTTAATATAGGTGGCGGCAGAGTCCGTGAGCGGCGGTTTAGGGGTTAATACTAGGATAGGTTTATTGCGATGTGGGCTATGGCGGTTTAGGGGTTAATAATTAGGGTTATTGCGTTGTGGGGGGTTGTCGGTCTGGGGTAAATACATTTATTGTTAGGAGTGAGAGGGGGGATTGCGGATAGAGGGGTATACGTGTCGGGCTATTTTTGGGAGGCGTGTTAGACAGTTACAGGAGATTTAAAAGTTTAGTTAGTTTGTTTAGGCGCCGGCAGTTTCTAAAGTGCCGTAAGTCACTGGCGACTCCAGAAATTTGTACTTACGCTTATTTCTGGACATCGCTAGTTTTTCCGACTTACAGCACTTTTGCACCTGCCGGCTGGGTATATTGGATACCCTGATGTGCGAGGTGAAACTACGGGCAGCGCGGGTTACCTCGCTTATATCGGATCGGGCCCTATATGTTTACATAAGAGCTCTTCGTTATCTATAGAAATAGTATCCTTTTGACAATCCAATGTAAAATGTTTTGAGTCTTGAAAATCAGATGAATTCTCCATCTTTGGAAGAAATAACAGAAATTTGTCACCTTGGAAAGAAGAGCTTCCTCCTAATCCACTGTTTGACAAAGTGAATACATTGGCTGTGTTTACTTCTCTGCAGGGTAACACATCCCTTGATAAATGGAAACATTTCTTTAGTCAAGAATCCGTCCCAAGTTTACTAAAAAAATTTCAGTGCTGTGCATCAATTCCTGTCTCAAATTCTAGTGTGGAAAGAATTTTCAGTGTCATGAACAACGTATGGTCAGACGAACGAAACAGAATGTACGTGGAATCAGTGAGGAGTGAACTTTGCATTTTTTTAACATTCCTTGCAACTGTTCTGAAGTAAAAGAACTGTTTCTAAAAAATAAAAATATTATAAAAGCGGCACAATCTAACAGTAAATACAACTTCTCTGTTGGAAAATGATGACAATGGCTACATATCCTCCAACTTTCTCCATACATATCTTCATTCTCCACTACTATAAGAAAAAGAAAGGAACTGTATGGGGCACTATACATCCTCTTATGTTTTTATAAGTGTACCCGTGTTTGCTGTTAAAATAACATTTTAGTTCAGTGTTTAATAGGATACTTTGGCTGCTACATTTCTGCCATTTAGTATTTTGCGTACATAATTACCTCTGCATCTACCTGTAAGGTTTTGGAGTTCATCCTTTCCAGTCATTTCATCACAATAAGGTATAAAAAAGCATAGCATCTGCATGAATTAAAATGTATCATCACAGCCTATCTTTAAGAATTATGACCTTTGACATCAAGGTGTCAATACACCACTATGACAGTGGCTGTTTATTGTTCTAACTTGTTAATGAACTTAATGTTATTTTATATATATATATATATATATATATATATATATATATATATATATATATATACACATATATATAAATAAAATAAATATACTGGCATTCCTAGCTGTGTCTGTGAGCCATATCTGGGACAATCAGGTCCCCTGCATGGATTATGTGAGCCTGCTCCCCAGCATTATATCAAAATTATCACAACGACTGGCTCTGTAGATGGCAAAATGGCTTCCTGGATAGCTTTCTCCTCTGATGGATTTGCATTCAGTGCAGAATTTCCCTGTGGCAGCTGCAGACAACCTCATACTTGAGTTGGTTAGAAGAATGTATGGATTATTGCTTCTTATATTTATTTATTTATAACATATTTTACCAGGAAGGATACATTGAGATTTCTCTCGTTTTCAAGTATGTCCTGGGTCCACAAAACATTGCATTGATACAATAGGGTACAATAAAATTAAAAAACAATAATAATACACAATAGATGCAAAAATTTTACATAGAACAGGTAAGAAATATATAATCAACCATGACAGGTGCATTCTGTTTTGAGATATGTAGAGAGGGATCTCTTAAAGGATATTAGGCTTGGGGAAGGTTTGAAAGTGTGCGGGAGGTCATTCCATAACTGTGGCGCTCGGTAGGAAAAGGAGGATCAAGCTGTTTTCCTTTTGTATTGAGGCAAGCTAAATAATGCGCTGGTACTGGATCGGAGGTTATAGGAGGTTTGAATAGCCGGGGAGAGCATTCTGCTCAGGTATGGTGGGAGCTTCCCAGAAAGGCTATCTTCCAAAGGCTACCTGTAGCAGAGGGCTGTGTCAGCTGAAGTGGGTCCGTGAATGTTCTTTAAAGACTGTTGCAAATATACTTTAAAATTCAGCTGGGAAAGAGAGATATATTAGTGTTAGATTGGCCTGCAAAAAAAGTTAAGGGAGGGTGTATCTATGGACATTTGAGCTAGGGGTCATACAGGCAAAAAACACAAGGAAAGTTCACAAATTAAAGAGATAAGAGAGGCATCCATTGAGGAAAATAAAACCATTAAACAAGCAAGATATATGGTCCATCAATGTGCTCCAATATGCATTTAATATAAAGAATAAAAAGAATAGCCAATACATATTACAACACACACATTAGTAATAACAGGGAAGAAATGTAATGAGATAACTATCTTCCAAAGGATACCTGTAGCAGAGGGCTGTGTCAGCTGAAGTGGGTCTGTGAATGTTCTTTAAAAATTGTTGCAAATATACTTTAAAATTCAGCTGATATTTATATGAAAATAGCACTATTCTTGGGGTATGAAGGTTGTCTGCCCTCTGGTGTATACTTGCATTAATGCCACCTCTATATTTGTAAAAAAAAATAATAATAATCATTTTATTAGATACACAAAGTTTAGCAAATATTTATTACAGACAATTTTGTAGACAAAATTGTACAAAAGGGAATATCTAAGTAAAAGGTCACCAATACCATATTAGAATGTTTAACATTTTGAATATATGTTCAATTTTTATGAACATATGAACTTCAGTTCAAATGTCTCTGTAGTATAAAGTTCTTCCGTAATCAATTGAAAAAAAATTGTACAAAATTATATATTGAAGAGAAATAAAGGAAATATGTAATACATCAAAAGTGTTTCTCATTATTATATTATTTTTAAACTAAACCAAGCATAACAACAACAAAAAAAAGTGGAGTCCAAAAAGTGTACCTACTTATCAGTACTTATAAGTAAATATTTATCCCTTAATAAGTGATATCCTGAGTTATACAAGTAAAAAGAGAGGGGGAAAAAAGGGTTCCATTACCTGCCTTCCCAACGAGCAATTTACTCTATACAATATGTTCATATTATATTTACAAGAAGTATTCCCTCATCATCCTGATTATTTGATGAAGTCCCTCATTCCACATATAGTATTGCCTACTCACTAATCATGCTGAAAACATTATTTCATGTTGTGCAAATGGTTAAATAATTTGTATCTGGAGGGTTGATGAAAGCATTTTAATAAACTGCTGCCATTCCTTTAGAAAGGGATTACGTTTCCATTTAGTGTACAGCTTCACATTGAATTGTCCAATTAAACGCTTTTTAAATAGTTTATGCTTGTACTAGTATGTTATGTTTTTACTATCGTTATCCCCTTTTTATAAGAATTTTCCCACTGAAAAAAAGACAAATTTTAGCAGCGTCTATTTTTATGTCTACTTGAAAAGTAATTTGAATCCAGTATTGTATTTGGCTCCAGGAACGTCTAATCAAATGGCATTTATAAAAATAATGTGAGAAACTAGGAACATCACCATTGCACTTTATACAATAGTTGGGGTGCGCCCTTTATGTCCTGTATAGTAATAGGGATGCAAAGGGCAAAAAGGATATTGTAATGGGTGATAGGATCACATTTTCCAGATGCAAGTCGCAAAGGTGAGAGATGTTAAGCTGCCAATCTCTAATGAGTATTAATAGTGCTGCCCAATTATATAACTTGAGGTGAGGTAATTATAGACCACCACTCAGATATGGAAGTTGGAGTTTTTTGGCTGCAATGTGTTTTTTTTCTGTGCCATATAAAGAGTTTCATAGTTTTCGACAGTAAAGTAATATCAGCCCTAGCAAGAAGAAGGGGCAACATGAGCAACAGATACAAAATCTTGGGTAGTATGGACTTCTTTGCCAAATTATTACGTCAATCCAGGGGAAGATTTTTCCTATTCAGCATCTAAGTATGCAATTTACAGCATTGGTTAGAAATGATCAATTCATATAGTTTATGAGGGTTATTATGAAGGTGAATACATAAATGGTGAGGGTATTTGGTACCACTGTAGAAGGATAAGAAGTAGCGTTTTGAGGGTGCCTGTTCAACCGCAGTATCTCTGATTTGGTCATGTTAACTTTGCATCCAGAGAAACTGCCAAAATCAGATATTGTTTGGAGTATGTTTAGAATACGTTCAGATTGTTTGTCAACAAACAACAACATAACATCAGCATATAATGCCAAGTAGAGGGCAGTGCCTTGAATGTTGACTCCAGGGAAAATCTGTCTTAGTCTAAGAGCTAGCAGCTCCAAGGCCGGATTAAAGAGCAGTGGGGAAAGAGGGCACCCCTGTCAAATGCATCTCTGTAAAGAAAGGTCTGATGAAAATAATCCATTATCCTGTTATCGGAAGAGAATAGATATTACAACTTATATATTTAGGAAAGGGTCTTGAAAGCATTGTAGTGTATAAAAAGAAAATGTATGCTTACCTGATAAATTTGTTTCTTTTTAGACACGATGAGTCCACGGATTTCATCCTTACTTGTGGGATAACTCCTCCTGCTGACCAGGAGGCGTTATCCCACAAGTAAGGATGAAATCTGTGGACTCATTGTGTCTTTAAAAAGAAACAGGTGATTTAATCCAACCTGATTGAAGGCCTTCTTCCGAATCCAGCAATAGAGGGAAGGCCTTGATAAAGACCTTTATTAGGTCAAAGCGCATTGGCAATTGGGCTATCTGGTGAGATATATTTCATTAAGGTACACTTAGAAATCATTAAAGGGATCAGCACCTGGGTAGCACCTGCTGATTGGTGGCTAAATGTAGCTACTGATCAGCAAGTGCTACCCAGGTTCTGAACCAAAAATGGGCCGGTTCCTATGCTTAATTTCTTGCTTTTTGAAATAAAGATAGCAAGAGAACAAAGAAAAATGTATAATAGGAGTAAATTAGAAAGTTGCTTAAAACTACATGCTCTATCTGAATCATGAAAGAAAAAATTTGGGTTGTGTGTCCCTTTATCTGTTTCGGGAAACAAAAAACACATCAAAGTACAGTTACAGTCATAATAACATCAACTAATAAAATATTATTTTAAAAAAAGCAAAAAAAAAGTTATAAGGGCTCAAAGATATGAGGTCTCAGGTGTTAGAAGAAAAAAAGGCTGCAAAGGGCTTTAACAAAGACACATACATATTTAGACATGTATATGTGTGTACAAATGTATTTATATATATATATATATATATATATATATATATATATATATATATATATATGTGTGTGTATTTATGTATTTACAGACATATATAGACATATAAACACATACTGTAAATACATATGTGTATATATATATATATATATATATATATATATATATATATATATATATATATGTAGATAGAGAGCACTCTCACTTCCAAATCTTGATGCCCTGAGGAAGGGGAGTGTGTCCCCGAAACGTCACGCTTATTAAAAGTTTTCTTTTGAATTAAAGACCAGTGAGTGCCTTCCTTCACCGTGTATATATATATATATATATATATATATATATATATATATATATATATATATATATATATATATATATATACATAGGTGCATTTGAGCCCTCTAAGTAGAGGGAAACATGTACATGCAATATTCATATTTATTAAATTGTTATACTGTGTATTTACTGTTAATATTTCACATTAAAATGTTCTTCACATAGCAAAATATGTTCTAAGTATTTTTAAATAGATATTCCTATTTATATCTGTATATATCTATACCTATATATAATCATGTATATATATATATATATGTATAGATATATATATTGTACCAAAATACCATCAGATATATGTAGAAATATGTATTTAGAAATAAATAGAACATATTCTGCTATATAAAGAACATTGGAATGTGAAATATTTATATTTTCATATCGGGTTAGCGCACTTGAGAATATACAATTGGGTTTGCGAGTGAGTAAGGTGTTTTTTTTGCTTCATTGACTTCTATGGGATAATACGTTATCGTGCAGGCAATATTCCAAGTTCGGCTTTTTGCACACAACGGGTTAGTGTGCGAGCAAAAACAGTTTACTTTAAACTTGTGATATGAGCGCTATCTTCTAGCAAAGTTAGCACTTGAGCGGGAGTGTTAAATACCCTCCACTTATAATTTGGCCCTTTACGGGGGTTAAATGTTGAGTGTGATGTCCCTATAACATAAAGGAACCTGGGCACTGATTAAAATAAATGTCATAAAACTTTTATTTAGAGCCATATGTGTTTTTGATTATTTGATATATAGAAAAAATTACACAAGAAAGAAATCACTTTGTCAAAATACTTTATATTTCAAAATCTTACAGATAACTCAGATATAAATCTTCAAAATACATGCAAGTGTACAGTATTATTGGAATAAGATAGTTAAAATTATGTTCCCTTAGTTCTAACATGCTTTAAAAAATATACAAGCTGTACATCGGTCAAGTCACTTATAGTTCGAGCGTTAATAGATTTTGTTGCTGCAGGGAGTACACTATATTACCACAGGGTTAAATTGCAGTCACTAAATTTCAATAAAGAAAATATCAGACAATTTCTTGAGTTTTTTCCTAGCAAAAAATGTTTTAGTAAAAAAGACTAAAACAAAGAAAGCATTTCTGGCTTTTAGTTTATAATCCTGGATGGTTGGAGGTCAAGTGACTAGTTCTGTAGTGTTGTATACAGATGGCATAGGCAAAATATGTTCTTAAAGAGTCTCACTAAGTATAACAAACAGTAAATAATGTGCTGCATGAGTGGTTACAAATATATCAAAATATAGAGGTCTGCGGGTTAATTGGGTAGCTTCTTGCAAAATAGTCACAATAAAGATATATAGATGACTATACATCCATTTTATGTCGTGGAATTAATACTACACATTATTAAAAAAATATAATGAAACTAAAATTTACTTTTGAGACCTTGTTATTGGAAATTTGTTCTAATTCCTTTATGCATCTTACAGACCATATCTGATATAAGCAGCATTTATGAAATCTTGTGTTGGATGGTTCTCTATTACCTTCGGCACTATATCCGATGGGACAGTAACTTAAGATACCAGGTTTTGGATGCAATCAAGGATATGTTAAACATTAGGAACCAGTTGCTAAAGATCTTTAGAAAATCTAATAAAACAACATTTTTCATAGGACAAAAAAGGTAAAATGTCAGATCTAGCATATTCCGTTACTTAGACCAAGGTTTATGTCACTCAATAAAATACATGGTTTACAAAATTAAGTCAGTGAGATGTAGTTTATGACATCATATAACAATATATTTAGATTAGATTGTTATTGCTTATATTTAATAATGTGACATGGCTTAGAGACAAAGACTATATACTCTATTAGGTATGTGTCTTAAGAACAGAAGGATCACTGAAGCAACTGTATAAATGTTTATTGATTTCATGTATATTTAACCTATTTTAGTTAACGCTTACACAATGCTTTTCCTTTACACTAATGTAGTTTTGTTCTAACAATATTAGGCACCTGTCAATCATCAATTTCAACAGAATTAAATAACTGTCTCTGCAGTTTTTTATTTATATTTTAAAATTTTAATATTTTAAATAAATATAAATGCATTATTATTAAAATCATTTAAAATTTAGTGACTTTACAACTGAGATAAAATAACTTCAAAAAACAATTTTTATTTATGTTATTTAGGACAACAAAAAACCTTGGCCTGGATGTCAGTCCATCAGAATTTGCATGCAAAAATGTTGGGGTACCCATATATTTCATCATATGGCAGCAAGGGTGATATTTTGCTCAGCTCCAATTATTATATATTATTATAAGCTATGTTGTTTAATTTAAAAAAGCAATAAAAAGCTATGTGCACATAAATCGGAGTATAGCAAGATGTTTAAATGATTTTCATAGTATTTTATAGAAGCAAAAGATAAACTGTCAAAAAAACATGCCAACTATCTCTTATATATTAATCTTAATTAATTACATATTCAAGACATATAATTGTCTTCAACTTTATAATTAACACATCTAACCTCCAAACACTTCATGGCAATCATTTACAATGAACATATTTCATTTTTGCACTGCTGTTTTATAGTTTCAGCAACATTGTTTAGTATTTTAACAATGCTGTTTATTAATATATGAACTTGTCATGCACATAAAGCTGTGCAAATAGCAAAGAAATCTCACAACAGGCAAACAAGTGCTTTCAACAGATCCAAGGTGCATAATCTAAAAAGTTTAACCCCTTAATGACCACTAATGGAATTATTCCATCATGGAACAATTGAGCAAACTTAAGCAGTATCATTAAGCGGTTAAATAAAAAAGAAAAGAACTAGAAAGACATTTTGGCAAAGGGTTTTCTAATGGACTGGATCCATTTGGAATTGCCCCCATGTATGGTATAGGGTATTTTATTGCGCTTTAAATGCATTTAAAAAACCTTGTGGTAAGGTGTTGTCCTGGGCATTTCAAATGAATTAGAATGGGTTTAAATTTGAAAACCTCACAAAAAAGAAAAAAAATGATATAATGTGCATGCAAATTCTGAAGGATTGGAAGAGTAGGCATATTTAGATATACAAAGCTCTTTCAGTTGTGGTCAGATACAGCATAGAGTGACATTTGTGTTTCAGTCCCTCCATTAGTGAGGTAACCTCTTCTGGTCTTCAGCTACACAAGTTCATAGCATTGTTTCTTTGTGCGCAGCTCTCTCCGTCTCTCCTGTAAGAAGCTGCATAGTTTAGCGCTGGGGAAACTGACAGCAGGCTGCTTAGATGTGGCTAGGCCGGCTTCCTGTAACCAGGGCAACTTGAGACAATCTGATGCAGATGGCCTTCCCCTGAAACGAATACAATGTTTTTATAGAAAACAAGATTTGGCAGTTTTGTTCATTGTATCATTTCACTTCTACAGCTGTTAAGTTCTGGAAAACTACAGAAAACATTCAAGATAAATATTCCTTCAGTTCAATGAGACTGCATACATGAGAGGGACTTATAAAGAACATGGTAATCAGGGCATATTTTGGCCTAGGCCAACTACGCATGTGCCTAGGGCATTGGGATTGTAACGAGAACACATTTTGAGGGGTAGTTCTAAAGCATGATGTCTTTCTTTTCCAAATATTTTATTTATTAATTGTATTACAAACTAATAACCCTGGTTGTCTAGTAGGGTGTAGAACCCATCCATGCACCACTGGCCTCTGGTTGTGCAAAACATATGAGGCAAACATGAACTATCACTGTGTGCCAGTGCCTAGGGCAGCACAAGAATGAGATACAGCCCTTATGATAATGCAAATGTAAATGCTCTAGCTTATTATGGCACTTTCTTACTACCCGAATGTCCCTTAGAAAGTATATGTTCAACCCTCAGAAAAATACATAATTATACGTATGTACTGCTGAGCAGGACACAGGAGCTTACTGGCGGCTCTTATTATTCACTAGTAGTACTGTAATGTGCTTGATGTGCTCATTAAACCTACTAAGGGGCATTTAGGAAATAGTAAAATGCTGATATGAATTAGAGCATTATATTATTGCATTACAACATTCTTTTAATATATAAAGAAAAAGATTATGAGACCACTAAGTCTCTCTAGGGGACGCTATATCATAAAAAGTGACACAATGTATGTATCAAAATGGGCATACAGATATGTATCTAAGGTCTATGGATATATGTAACAAGCAGATGCAAATGGTTATATACAGGTATTCTTAACACAATACAGTGCTAAGTAGCAATCAACAATGGTCATACAGGGGAAGCCAAAAACAAAAAATAAAGCTTAACTTTCAATAATTACTATAAAAAAACCCATAATTTATGTAGGAATTTACCTGATAAATTAATTTCTTTCATATTGGCAAGAGTCCATGAGCTAGTGACGTATGGGATATACAATCCTACCAGGAGGGGCAAAGTTTCCCAAACCTCAAAATGCCTATAAGTACACCCCTCACCACACCCACAATTCAGTTTAACGAATAGCCAAGTAGTGGGGTGATAAAGAAAGGAGTAATAAAGCATCAACAAAGGAATTTGGAAATAATTGTGCTTTATACAAAAAAATCATAACCACCATAAAAAGGGTGGGCCTCATGGACCCTTGCCAATATGAAATAAATTAATTTATCAGGTAAATTCTTACATAAATTATGTTTTCTTTCATGTAATTGGCAAGAGTCCATGAACTAGTGACATATGGGATATTAATAATACCCAAGATGTGGAACTCCACGCAACAGTCACTAGAGAGGGAGGGATAAAAATAAAGAACAGCCATTTTCCGCTGAAAAAATAATCCACAACCCAAATTATAAGTTTATTCTTTAATGACAAGAAAAACTTAAAACATAAGCAGAAGAATCAAACTGAAACAGCTGCCTGAAGAACATTTCTACCAAAAACTGCTTCAGAAGAAGCAAATACATCAAAACGGTAGAATTTAGTAAATGTATGCAAAGAGGACCAAGTTGCCGCTTTGCAAATCTGATCAACTGAAGCTTCATTCTTAAAAGCCCATGAAGTGGAGACTGATCTAGTAGAATGAGCTGTAATTCTCTGAGGCGGGGCCTGACCCGACTCCAAATAAGCTTGATAAATCAAAAGCTTTAAAAAAGAAGCCAAGGAAATAGCAGAAGCCTTCTGACCTTTCCTAGAACCAGAAAATATAACAAATAGACTAGAAGTCTTCCTGAAATCTTTAGTAGCTTCAACATAATATTTCAAAGCTCTCACCACATCCAAAGAATGTAAGGATCTTTCCAAAGAATTCTTAGGATTAGGACACAAGGAAGGGACAACAATTTCTCTACTAATGTTGTTATAATTTGTTAGCCAAAGTGAATAGTCAGACGAGCCGGAATCAGGAACAAGGAAAACAGCAGAGTCAGGAACAAGCCAGGGATCAGGAACCAGAAATGACGTCAGGTAGCCAGGTAATACACAGGAACTCTCACAAACAGGTCTGAGACAACGCAAAGGCAAAGCATACTGAACAGAGGCCCTTTAAATAATAAGTGATGACATCACAATTCTGAGACTGCATCCTGTCTCACATGAATGATGCACACCAGTCTGGCCATAAAAGGAAGGGCAGGAAATGAGCAGCATCCCCCACAATGCACCATAGTCAGGAATAGAGGTGAGTAAAATGGCTGCCAGCAGCACATGGCAAACAAAACAGGGAAAAACCCTGACAGATACGAACCAAAGCCTGTACAAAACAGTGAATATCAGGAACTTTAGCAATTTTTCTGTGGAATAAAACAGAAAGAGCAGAGATTTGTCCTTTCAAGGAACTTGCAGACAAACCCTTATCCAAACCATCCTGAAGAAACTGTAAAATTCTAGGAATTCTAAAAGAATGCCAAGAGAATTTATCAGAGGAACACCATGAAATGTAAGTCTTCCAAACTCGATAATAAATCTTTCTAGAGACAGACTTACGAGCTTGTAACATAGTATTAATCAATGAGTCAGAGAAACCTCTATGACTTAGCACTAGGCGTTCAATTTCCACACCTTCAAATTTAAGGATTTGAGATCCTGATGGAAAAACGGACCTTGAGACAATAGGTCCGGCCTTAACGGAAGTGGCCAAGGCTGGCAACTGGACATCCGAACAAGATCTGCATACCAAAACCTGTGAGGCCATGCTGGAGCCACCATCAACACAAACGATTGTTCCATGATGATTTTGGAGATCACTCTTGGAAGAAGAACTAGAGGCGGGAAAATATAAGCAGGTTGATAACACCAAGGAAGTGTCAATGCATCCACTGCTTCCGCCTCAAAATTACTGGACCTGAACAGGTATCTGGGAAGTTTCTTGTTTAGATGAGAGGCCATCAGATCTATCTCTGGAAGACCCCACATCTGAACAATCTGAGAAAACACATCTGGATGGAGAGACCACTCCCCCGGATGTAAAGTTTGACGGCTGAGATAATCCACCTCCCAATTGTCTACACCTGGGATATGCACCGCAGAAATTAGACAGGAGCTGGATTCCGCCCAAACAAGTATCCGAGATACTTCTTTCATAGCTTGAGGAATGTGAGTCCCACCCTGATTATTGACATATGCCACTGTTGTGATATTGTCTGTCTGAAAACAAATGAACGGTTCTCTCTTTAACAGAGGCCAAAACTGAAGAGCTCTGAAAATTGCACGGAGTTCTAAAATATTGATTGGTAATCTCGCTTCTTGAGATTTCCAAACCCCTTGTGCTGTCAGAGATCCCCAAACAGCTCCCCAACCTGAAAGACTCGCATCTGTTGTGATCACAGTCCAGGTTGGCCGAACAAAAGAAGCCCCTTGAAATAAACGCTGGTGATTTAACCACCACGTCAGAGAGTGTCGAACATTGGGATTTAAGGATATTAATTGTGATATATTTGTATAATCCCTGCACCATTGATTCAGCATACAAAGCTGGAGAGGTCTCATGTGAAAACGAACAAAGGGGATCGCGTCCGAAGCTGCAGTCATGAGACCTAAAACTACCATGCACATAGCCACTGAAGGGAATGACTGAGAAGAAACAACACTAGTTGATTTGTGTGAGATTCTGCAGAACGTAAAGACTTAGCTGGTACCAAGATATCGTCCAAATAAGGAAACACCGCAATACCCTGCTCTCTGGTTACAGAGAGCAGGGCACTGAGAACCTTTCAAAAGATTCTTGGAGCTGTTGCTAGGCCAAACGGAAGAGCAACAAATTGGTAATGCTTGTCTAGAAAAGAGAATCTCAGGAACTGATAATGATCTGGATGAATCGGAATATGAAGGTATGCATCCTGCAAGTCTATTGTGGACATATAATGTCCTTGCTGAACAAAAGGCAGAATAGTCCTTATAGTTACCATTTTGAAAGTTGGTACTCTTACATAACGATTCAAAATTTTCAGATCCAGAACTGGTCTGAATGAATTTTCCTTCTTTGGGACAATGAATAGATTTGAATAAAACCCCAGACCCTGTTCCTGAAAAGGAACTGGCCTGATTACCCCAGATAACTCCAGGTCTGAAACACACTTCAGGAAAGCCTGAGCTTTTACTGGATTTGCTGGGATTTGTGAGAGAAAGAATCTTCTCACAGGAGGTCTTACTTTGAATCCTATTCGATACCCCTGAGAGACAATGCTCTGAATCCAATGATTTTGGACAGAATTGATCCAAACATCCTTGAAAAACCTTAATCTGCCCCCTACCAGCTGAGCTGGAATGAGGGCCGCACCTTCATGCAGACTTAGGGGCTGACGTTGATTTCTTAAATGGCTTGGATTTATTCCAATTTGAGGAAGGCTTCCAATTGGAAACAGATTCCTTGGGGGAAGGATTAGGTTTTCGTTCTTTATTTTGACGAAAGGAACGAAAATGGTTAGAAGCCTTAGATTTACCCTTAGGTTCCTTATCCTGAGGCAAAAAACTCCCTTCCCACCAGTAACAGTTGAAATAATAGAATCCAACTGAGAACCAAATAAATTATTACCTTGGAAAGAAAGAGATAGCAATCTAGACTTAGATGTCATATCAGCATTCCAAGATTTAACCCACAAAGCTCTTCTAGCTAAAATAGCTAAAGACATGGATCAAACATCAATTTTGATAATATCAAAAATGGCATCACAAATAAAATGATTAGCATGTTGCAGTAAGCGAACAATGCTAGATACGTCAGAATCCAATTCTTGTTGCGCTAAATTCTCCAACCAAAAAGTTGATGCAGCTGCAACATCAGCCAAAGAAATTGCAGGCCTGAGAAGATGACCTGAATATAAATAGGCTTTCCTTAGATAAGATTCAAGTTTCCTATCTAAAGGATCTTTAAAATAAGTACTATCTTCCATAGGAATAGTGGTACGTTTAGCAATAGTAGAAATAGCCCCATCAACTTTGGGGATCTTTTCCCAAAACTCTATTGAAATTGCTGGTAAAGGATACAATTTTTAAAACCTTGAAGAAGGAATTAAAGAAGTACCCGGCTTATTCCATTCCTTAGAAATCATATCAGAAATAGCATCAGGAATAGGATAAACCTCTGGAGTAACCACAGGAGGTTTAAAAACAGAATTTAAACGTTTACTAGTTTTAATTTCAAGAGGACTAGTTTCCTCAATATCCAAAGTAATTAACACTTCTTTTAACAAAGAATGAATATACTCCATTTTAAATAAATAAGTAGATTTGTCAGTGTCAATATCTGAGGAAGGATCTTCTGAATCAGATTGATCCTCATCAGAGGAGGATAATTCATTATTTTGTCAGTCATTTAAAATTTCATCAACCTTATGAGAAGTTTTAAAAGACCTTTTACATTTATTAGAAGGCGGAAAAGCAGACAGAGCCTTCTGAATAGAATCAGTAACAAATTCTTTAAAATTCATAGGTATATCATGTACATTAGAAGTTGAAGGAACTGCAGCCGGCAATGTACTATTACTGATGGACACATTGGGGGGTAGTTATCAACGTGTCTACTTTCCTGCCTTCGCCGGCCCAATACGCCCGCCTAAGCTCGCCTCACATCGCCGCCGCGGACCTGAAAAAATTTGCCTAAGTTATCAAATAAAGCTAGCACTCATCCGATCTCGCTGCTCTTCGGCTTTTTCACAGCTTTATTGCTAGCCTGTCACTAAGCACCCACACTAAACTACACTGTTCTACCCCCTATACCGGCGCCCCCGGAGCCTCCCGCAACTCAATAAAGTTACTAACCCCTAAACCGCCGCTCCTAGACCCCGCCGCAACTATAATAAATGTATTAACCCCTAAACCGCCGCTCCCGGACACCGCCGCAACCTACATTATACCTAGTAAACCCTATCCTGCCCCCCCTATACCGCCGCCCTCTATAATAAAGTTATTAACCCCTATCCTGCTAATCCCGCACCTCGCCGCAACTAAATAAATAGTTTAACCCCTAAACCGCCGCTCCCGGACCCTGCCGCAACCTATATTAAATTTATTAACCCCTAATCTGCACCCCCTACACCGTCACCACCTATAATAAATTTATTAACCCCTATCCTGCCCCCCACTACACCACCGCCACTGTAATAAATTTATTAACCCCTAAACCTAAGTCTAACACTAACCCTAACACCCCCCTAACTTAAATATTAATTAAATAAATCTAAATAATATTTCTATTATTAACTAAATTAATCCTATTTAAAACTAAATACTTACCTTTAAAATAAACCCTAATATAGCTACAATATAAATAATAATTATATTGTAGCTATCTTAGGATTTATTTTTATTTTATAGGTAACTTTCAATTTATTTTAACTAGGTACAATAGCTATTAAATAGTTATTAACTATTTAATAGCTACCTAGCTAAAATAAAGAGAAATTTACCTGTAAAATAAAAACTAACCTAAGTTACAATTACACCTAACACTACACTATACTTAAATAAATTATTCCTATTTAAAACTAAATACTTACCTGTAAAATAAACCCTAAGATAGCTACAATGTAATTAATAATTATATTGTAGCTATTTTAGGGTTAATATTTATTTTACAGGTAACTTTGTATTTATTTTAGCTAGTTAGAATAGTTATTAAATAGTTATTAACTATTTAATAACTACCTAGCTAAAAGAAATACAAAATTTCCTGTAAAATAAATCCTAACCTAAGTTACAATTAAACCTAACACTACACTATCATTACATTAATTAAATAAATTACCTACAAATAACTACAATTAAATACAATTACATACACTAACTAAAGTACAAAAAATAAAAAAAGCTAAGTTACAAAAAATAAAAAAAATAAGTTACAAACATTTAAAAAATATTACAACAATTTTAAACTAATTACACCTACTCTAAGCCCCCTAATAAAATAACAAAGCCCGGGGGGGCGGAGCCAACTGCTACTGAGAAAAGACGTGTTTTAGGAGAGCTCCTGAAACCTAGTCCCAAAAGCCTTTCTATATGCCGTTTTAAAAAATCCTTTCTATCTTATTTATTAAGCCTGTGAGATGGAGGGGACCTCCATATGCCTCGCTTCCATTTTGAGGGACCTTTTGGACAAAGCTGATGCTCATTTTCACAGTTTAAGATCTGACATTGTGCGGCTACGTGACCAAGATGGCGCTACTCACTTTTACAGATGCAACACCCACGTGGATAGCCGAACAGATAACATGCTATCTACTCAATACCCCTCTGAATCACTGCAGGCTACGTTGCCCAGAAGAGACATATCTACAGTATTGCCTGGTACTACTACCAATGATCTGGCACCAGCAAGCTCAGCTGCATCAGTCTACATAGTGACCGCTATGCCGAGACTAGAGGGATTCCCCAAAAACACAGATATGCAGCGCTCGCTAGGTCTGTCACTGAACCCTGGGTCGCACCTTCCATCTGATGAAAAGCGGTATCCACCGCTAGCCTTGTCGGCGGAGGGGGAATCAGTGGCCGAATCTGACTTACCAGCCCAGTGTGGATTGGAGCTGCTTTCAGCCGCTGTGGCGGAGGATACGTCTGCCTACTTTTGGAAGTCCGGAGGTCTGTTGGCCACGCAGCACAGAGTTATGCACCAGCCATGGTTTGGAGCGGCCCTTTCTTATAGTGCCTGTCAGAGCAGATGCATGCTTCCTGATTGTTACTATTGGTCTCAGTTTGGATTTCGAGCCTACGTTCTCCTGAACTGCTGTTCTGATGCCCAGACTGGATACAGATATGGTATAGGGTAAACACTGGCTATCGCAGCCCCTATCCAGACACCCTCATCACTGTTGTCTGCTCTTGAAATTGCCTTTACTCAGCTATGTTATATTTTTGCATCAGTGGCCTTTTATTTCCTAAACTTCTAGCATAGAAACTGTTTGTATCACAATACTCCTTTTCTTAAAAGCAGTCCTAAGACTGAGACTTTACTCTGATCACAACATCGCAAAGGATCCCTAGAGACACTCTTCTAACCAAATCTCACTTATTATTATACAGTATTCGTTTTAATACAGCGTGCTCAACGCTTGGTTACTCAGACCTCCCAATGTCTTATAGCAGTGATTTTTAACCTTTTTTTTGCCGTGGCACACTTTTTTACATTAAAAAAATCCTGTGGCACACCACCATCCCAAAATTTTAAAAAAATCACACATTGTAGCCTAATACAGCATATATATATACACATACACACAAACACACACATACTGTATGTATTGTGTTGTTATGCCATGCCTCCTACAAACTACCCCTGCACTGGGAGTAAAAAACAAGCAAAGTTTAAAAAATATGTCACACTGTTGTCAGTCTGCCGTGGCACACTTGAGGATCTCTCACGGCACACTAGTGTGCCACGGCACACTGGTTGAAAAACACTGTCTTATAGGACTGATTTTTCTCCTATACAATGTTTTGTATATGTTTGCAATGTGTTAGAGGTGCAGTGTTTGTTATATTATATTGTACTGTCGTTTTTAAGGTCACGAAGTTAAAGCTGAGTATATATTTTGGAAGTACCTCATATGTTATTGTTAGAGCCCAGTATCATTGTTTGTTTTATCTGGGTAATATTCAGATAGCGTTTACTGATATCTGTCCTACAAGTTTTGCAGCTCACATTTAGGATTTATATATTTGCTCATTTATTTTTAGATAATAATAGCATCCATTTAAGCCTATTAACATGTCCTGTATTGAATCTCTCTGCCTTATAACTTATGCAGCTAACGCTTATGATTTATCTATTTGCTCATTTATTTTATACAGTCCTTTTGAATATAGACTCCATTATGACTTATGACTTCTACAGTTTTGTGGCGTATATCATATACCAGGCTATTTTGATCCTCATATATGTACTTTTGTACTGGTGTATGTGTACGGCACAGAATCCTCTCTATTTTTAGATGTAGCAACAGTTTGTCTCCCGAACTCCTTTAATAATGGAGCAATTTGAAATGCATATATAACTCGACCAATAAGGACTTGGACCCTTATGTTTAGCCCCATCGTGCTCCTTCAGAAGCTAATATCCTAGGCTTGCTCTTAAAATCTTATATGTCTTAGCTGGAATCATTTTAGTTCTAATACTATAGGATCAGCTCTATAGCAATTACATTTGAACTTACTTGTACGCAAGCATATACAGTGTCTATTTGTTGTTATATTCCCAATACATGGTCTGTTGGATACTGTTGGGCCGTGTTAACTGGGAAGACACGGCCCGGCGTGTCGGATGGATTGTGGATCTTAGTTGAGATGTATATACAGAAGCTACAGCATACGCCGTGTTAGAGACATACAGAGATGTGGGCGTCCTCTTTATCTCTAATTATTCATGTACCTAGTTATCCCCCCCTGTCTATATCTTACTCGGGAAACTATCCTTACTACTGCATGCCCTAGCTTAAATTTGGTTATATTAGACATAGAGGAAAGGTCTATATTGCAGTTTATCTTAAAGCTCTGAGGTTTTACTCCACTCACTAAATTGTCATATTAACTGGCACCGCCTCCCCCCCTCCCTTTTACTCTATTTAAAGTGGCTCTGGCCCACTGACTTCCCCCTCCCTCAAGCCAGGCCCATGTATACTTATAAGTACCCTATTTGTATGATTGCATTCATAAGGTTTTTCAATCTGGAGATGTCTAACTTTCCATAATCTCAATATATCCTACGCAGTATCTACCTTGTCATTAGGATCCCTGAACATGTGTACTTACTTTTTATCTTGCCTTGTTACATATGGTGGTGGCTGGTTTATGCAGGAAAATCTAAAAGAGGTCATTCCTACCCCTGCACAGGTTAATCTGATAATTTTCACTACCTTTTTGCTATTATTTAACATGAATACTTGATTTGTATCACTCTCATTCCATGTACTGAGTATTATTACTGCTTTGTATTTTGTATTTACCCTGTGTGGGTGAAATATTGTTTGTTACGTATGACTTCAACCTCAATAAAAAAACATCTTTAAAAATAAATAAATAACAAAGCCCCCCAAAATAAAAAATTCCCTACCCTATTCTACATTAAAAAAAGTTCAAAGCTCTTTTACCTTACCAGTCCTTAAAAGGGCCTTTTGTGGGGCATGCCCCAAAGAAAACTGCTCTTTTGCCTGTAAAAAGAAAAATACAACCCCCCCCAACATTAAAACCCACCACCCACATACCCCTAATCTAACTCAAACCCCCCTTAAAATAACCTAACACTAATCCCCTGAAGATCATCCTACCTTGAGTCGTCTTCACTCAGCCGAGCCACCGATGGAACTGAAGAGGAGATCTGGAGCGGCAGAAGTGATCCTCCAAGGGGCACTGAAGAAATCTTCCATCCGATGAAGTGATCCTCCAGGCGGCGCTGAAGAAGTCTTCCATCCGGCCGATGTCATCTTCCAAGCGGCGCTGAAGAAGTCTTCTATCCGGGCGATGTCTTCTTCCAAGCGGGGTCTTCAATCTTCTTTCTTCAGGATCGATCTTCATCCGGCCGACGCGGAACATCCTTCTTTCCCGACGGACTACCGACGAATGAAGGCTCCTTTAAGGGACGTCATCCAAGATGGCGTCCCTCGAATTCCGATTGGCTGATAGGATTCTATCAGCCAATCGGAATTAAGGAAAATTCTGATTGGCTGATGGAATCAGCCAATCAGATTGAAGTTCAATCCGATTGGCTGATCCAATCAGCCAATCAGATTGAGCTCGCATTCTATTGGCTGTTCCGATCAGCCAATAGAATGCGAGCTCAATCTGATTGGCTGATTCAATCAGCCAATCAAATTTTTCCTACCTTTATTCCGATTGGCTGATAGAATCCTATCAGCCAATCGGAATTGAAGGGACGCCATCTTGGATGACGTCCCTTAAAGGAGCCTTCATTCGTCGGTAGTCCGTCAGGAAAGAAGGATGTTCCGCGTCGGCGGGATGAAGATCGATCCTGAAGAAAGAAGATTGAAGACCCCGCTCGGAAGATGACATCGCCCGGATAGAAGACTTCTTCAGCGCCGCTTGGAAGATGACATTGGCCGGATGGAAGACTTCTTCAGCGCCGCCTGGAGGATAACTTCTGCCGCTCCAGATCTCCTCTTCAGTTCCATTGGTGGCTCGGCTGAGTGAAGACAACTCAAGGTAGGATGATCTTCAGGGGATTAGTGTTAGGTTATTTTAAGGGGGGTTTGGGTTAGATTAGGGGTATGTGGGTGGTGGGTTTTAATGTTGGGGGGGGTTGTATTTTTCTTTTACAGGCAAAAGAGAAGTTTTCTTTGGGGCATGCCCCACAAAAGGCCCTTTTAAGGGCTTGTAAGGTAAAAGAGCTTTGAACTTTTTTAATGTAGAATAGGGTAGGGAATTTTTTCATTTTGGGGGGCTTTGTTATTTTATTAGGGGGCTTAGAGTAGGTGTAATTAGCTTAAAATTGTTGTAATTTTTTTTAAATGTTTGTAACTTAGCTTTTTTTATTTTTTGTACTTTAGTTAGTTTATGTAATTGTATTTAATTGTAGTTATTTGTAGGTAATTTATTTAATTAATGTAATGATAGTGTAGTGTTAGGTTTAATTGTAACTTAGGTTAGGATTTATTTTACAGGTAATTTTGTATTTCTTTTAGGTAGGTAGTTATTAAATAGTTAATAACTATTTAATAACTATTCTAACTAGCTAAAATAAATACAAAGTTACCTGTAAAATAAATATAAATCCTAAAATAGCTACAATGTAATTATTAATTACATTGTAGCTATCTTAGGGTTTATTTTACAGGTAAGTATTTAGTTTTAAATAGAAATAAATTATTAAGGTATAGTGTAGTGTTAGGTGTAATTGTAACTTAGGTTAGGATTTATTTTACAGGTAAATTTCTCTTTATTTTAGCTAGGTAGCTATTAAATAGTTAATAACTATTTAATAGCTATTGTACCTAGTTAAAATAAATTGAAAGTTACCTGTAAAATAAAAATAAATCCTAAGATAGCTACAATATAATTATTATTTATATTGTAGCTATAATAGGGTTTATTTTAAAGGTAAGTATTTAGCTTTAAATAGGATTAATTTAGTTAATAATAGAAATATTATTTAGATTTATTTAATTAATATTTAAGTTAGGGGGGTGTTAGGGTTAGTGTTAGACTTAGGTTTAGGGGTTAATAAATTTATTACAGTGGCGGCGGTGTAGGGGGGCAGGATAGGGGTTAATATATGTATTATAGGTGGCGACAGTGTGAGGGGGGCAGATTAGGGGTTAATAAGTTTAATATAGGTTGCGGCGGTGTCCGGGAGCGGCGGTTTAGGGGTTAATACATTTATTATAGTTGCGGCGGGGTCTAGGAGCGGCGGTTTAGGGGGTAATAACTTTATTTAGTTGCGGCAGTGTAGGGGGGGGGACAGATTAGCGGTGTTTAGACTCGGGGTACATGTTAGGGTGTTAGGTGTAGACAGCTCCCATAGAAATCAATGGGATGTCGGGCAGCAGCGAACATGTACTTTCGCTATGGTCAGACTCCCATTGATTCCTATGGGATCCGCCGCCTCCAGGGCGGCGGATTGAAAACCAGGTATGCTGGGCCGTAAAAGTGCCGAGCGTACCTGCTAGTTTTTTTATAACTAGCAAAAGTAGTCAGATTGTGCCGCACTTGTGTGCGGAACATCTGGAGTGACGTAAGAATCGATCTGTGTCGGACTGAGTCCGGCGGATCGAAGCTTACGTCACAAAATTCTACTTTTGCCGGTCTGTAGCCTTTGATAACTAAGGCGAATCAGCCTCGCCACAAATACGCTGCGGAATTCCAGCGTATTTGAGGTTGACGGCTTGATAACTACCCCCCAGAATCTGCATGTAAAAGTTTATCATGACAACTATTACAAATGACATTCAGAGATATAATCTCCACAAGTTTACAACAAATGCACTTAGCTTTGGTAGAACCGATATCAGACAGCAAAGTTCCAACAGATACTTCTGAGACAGGATCAGATTGAGACATCTTGCAACATATAAAGCAAAATTATCAATTTCCTTATATGACAGTTTCAGGAATGGGAAAAAATGCAAATAGCATAGCCCTCTGACATAGAAAAAGGCAAGAGGCAAATAGCAATGGGGTGAAAAAATAAAGAAAAAATTTGGCGCCAAGTATGACGCACAACAACGTCCGGACACTCGCGTCACTAACAACGCAACCTTGTGTAAGGAACTCGGCTTCAACTATGACGCCGGAAATAATGAACTTGCGTTAACGGACGTACTTTCGCACCAAAAAATTCTCGCGCCAAGAATGACGCAATAAAGTCTAGCATTTGGCGCTCCCGCGGGCCTAATCCTGCCCGCAATTTGCAAAGAAAAATGAAGTCAATTTTAAACCCCAGGTAAGAAAAAAATTTCTTAATATGTTTATTTTCCCCAAATATGAAACAGTCTGCAAAAAGGAAATACATGAACCTGACTCACGGCAAATATAAGTACAATACATATATTTAGAACTTTATATTAATGCATAAAGTGCCAAACCATAGCTGAGGTGTCTTAAGTAATAAAAACATACTTACTGAAAGACACCCATCCACATATAGCAGATAGCCAAACCAGTACTGAAACAGTTATCAGTAGAGGTAATGGTATATGAGAGTATATCGTCGATCTGAAAAGGGAGGTAGGAGATGAATCTCTACGACCGATAACAGAGAACCTATGAAATAGATCTCCCGTGAGGAAAACCATTGCATTCAATAGGTGATACTCCCTTCACATCCCTCTGACATTCTCTGTACTTGAGAGGAATCGGGCTTCAAAATGCTGAGAAGCGCATGTCAACGTAGAAATCTTAGCACAAAATTACTTCACCACCTCCATAGGAGGCAAAGTTTGTAAAACTGAATTGTGGGTGTGGTGAGGGGTGTATTTATAGGCATTTTGAGGTTTGGGAAACTTTGCCCCTCCTGGTAGGATTGTATATCCCATACGTCACTAGCTCATGGACTCTTGCCAATTACATGAAAGAAATAGGTATATTTTTACTCATATTAAAAACATTTAAAAATGAAAATATACAAACATATCAGGGCTGCTGAGGTATTGGCAAGAAAAAAAACAATAATTAATAATGTACAGAAACAATTTTACAATAAGATAACACATTAATCCACTTCAATGGAGTGACTGGCCTGCAACTGAGAAGCCCATTGTGGTGCACTTGGCCCCTACTCAAGTTACTGCTATGTTTAGGCTACACCCCACAAAGGTGGGCAATAGATGGGCCTATCATGTTTAAACTCTCTCAAGGTGAACTCCCACAATTATTATCCTAAAAATGTCAGGGGCTACAGTCCCTCTCTGGATGGAGTATAATGTGATGACAAACATCAACTATAAATTAAATCAGACATCATTAGCTCAAAAATGATCCAAACATACCGCAGCAGCCACAGGCCTGAGAAGTTCACCTTTTGAGAGTAACATAGTAATTATTAAACGTTAAGCTTTATTTATCTATTTGGCTTCCCCTGCAAGAGAATTGTTGTTTGCTACTTAGCAGTTTTCTTTTTTTTTTTCTTTTTCCTTTTTCATATTCTTTTTTTATCAGCTGTAGCTGTTGTTTGTATGCCAAATGCTGGGAGAAAGAGTAGAGATTTTGGTCTTCAAGTTTGTCTTCAGGGAAGACAAAAGACCAGAATTTGAATTATTTTCTACATAGATATAAACCACCTTCTGGGTTCAGGCAGGATTTAGCTAAGATCCCTGCATTTTAGTTATCCAAAAGATAGAGATTTTCAACCACTGCTACAGAATACTGCACCCTGTTCTAAATGAAGAATCTGGCTTTACATGCAAAAAAGTTAAAACAGCCAGTAATACACATAACAATTCTTTAGCAATGCCCACATCATACCATGGATTTGCCCAGAGTGTGCTCTGCAAGAAACAAACTGCTCCTCCAGATAAACCAGCATGGCATCTCGAAAACTTTACCAGTCCTTTCTTGATTGCTTTTTCTAACTCAGTAGTGCTATCGGTACTAAATGGATATTCAGCGCTCAACCTAAGGACAATAAAATAAATATGTCACAGCATATCCTACATGTGTCACAAAATATCCTACACTGATTACAAATTAAATAATATGACCGCAATTTAATACAATACATTGCAGCAGACAAATAGGAAATGCAAAAGCTGATAGTAATTGGCACAGATAAAATGTATGTGTATTTGTACTTTTATTTGTGTAATGAGGTTGATGTACATATCCATCTAGTCTTGATAGTACAACCAGTTTGTTGATTTTTTTTAAATTTATTTTAAATTGGATAATACTGTATAGAAAACACTAGGAATAGAGTTGCTGCCCTGAAGAGCTCACAATCTAAAAATGTGTTTTTGTGTGCAGGTGAAAATGAAAATGTCAGAAAGATCCTGAAGGTCTATGCAGGGAGAACTATATAAATGCTGATAATAATATGCAGATGCAATGTTTGGGATGATATTAGATGTTTTGATTTTGCTGAAAAAAGTATAATGTTGTATGGGTCTATTTATGAAAGGCCTGTTGGACATGATCTGACATTGCGGATCATGTCAGACAGACCACGCTGAATGCGGAGAGCAATACGCTCTCCGCATTCAGCATTGCACCAGCAGCTCTTGTGAACTGCTCGTGCAACGCCGCCCCCTGCAGATTTGCGGCCAATCGCAGGGCGGTGTCAATCAACCCGATTGCATTCGATCGGTTTGAATTGCTTCAATGTCTGTTCGCCTCCTCAGAGCAGGCGGACAGGTTATAGAGCAGCGGTCTATTAGACTGGTGTTTCTGGCAAGCCTTCAGGGCTTCAAGCTCCATACAGAGCTTGATAGATATGCCCCCTTGTGTCTACAAAGCAATGGGGGGGGGGGGCAATCAAGCTGTAACCTAGGTTTCCTTTCTTTTATTTTCTGTAGAGGCCAATGATTGGCAGCTATAAATGAGTCACTAGAATGTGTACCCAATGGCTGCAATATTAAGTCTGGAGCTTGCACATGCAGAATTGAATTGCAGAAAAAAGGGAGAAAATAAATTAAAGTATAATGGTTTTTAACTACACATAATTAAACATTTTATATTATAATCTTAAATAGTATAATGTCCCTTAATAGGGAACTGGAAGTCAAAATGAAACATTTTTGTTATTAAGAAGGTCTGATTTAATAAAAACCCAACTTTATTTATTTGCATTCTTAAATTTACCACATTGAAAGAGAAAGAAGTGCATTTGAATATCAAAATTTGAATAGGACCTGAAAGTCAAAATTAAACTTTCATGATTCAGATAGAGGCCTATTTAAGAAAGTCTGGCGGACCTGATCCGACAGTGCGGATCAGGTCCGTCAGACCTCGCTGAATACAGCGAGCAATACGCTCGCCGTATTCAGCATTGCACCAGCAGCTCACAAGAGCTGCTGGTGCAATGCCGCCCCCTGCAGACTCGCGGACAATGGGCCGCCAACAGGGGGTGGTCAATCAACCCGATCGTACTCGATCAGGTTGATTTCCGGCGATGTCTGTCCGCCTGCTCAGAGCAGGCAGACAGGTTATGGAGCAGCGATCACAAAGACTGCTGCTTCATAACTGGTGTTTCTGGGGAGTCTGCAGGCTCGCCAGAAACACGGGGCATCAATCTCCATTCGGAGCTTGATACATATGCCCCAGAGAATACAATTTGGAAAAACTTTTAAATTTGCTTCAGTTATTAAATTAATTATCTTTCCTTTGTTGAAACATAGCTTCTTTCTATGACAACATACATTTGTTGCAATTAACTTGCATGATTCAGATAGCGCATGTAATTTTAAGACCCTTTTAATCTCACTTCTATTTTCAAATTTGCTTTGTTCTCTTGGTATCCCTTGTAGAAAAAGAATATGTACATATCGTACACTAGTGGGAGCTAGATAGTGATTGGTGTCTGCACATATTTGCCTCTTGTGATTGGCTGACTAGATGTATTCTGCTAGCTCTCATAAAGGGAATGAAGCAAATTTGATAATATTAGTAAATTGCAAAGTTGTTTAAAATTGTATATTCTATCTGAATTGTATATTATATCTGAAAAAAATTGTGTTTCAAGTCCCTTTAAATATATGAAGCTCAAGAAACAGACACGTTCCTCAGCCTGACTCTTACCCTGGTGGAAAGGCTCAAAATTGTAAAATATGATACGAAGATAAAGATTTAACTTTGAAAATAAAAGTAAATTGAAAAGGTTTTTAAATTGTACTCTTTTTCTAAATCATGAAAGTCAAATTTTATTATATCCCCACATTAGGCACTGTTGATAGGGTATGTGTGCACCCTCTTCTTGTACTGGTGCATGCTTCAGCCCTGTGGGTAGGTGGTACAGCAGAGGAAAATTGCATAGTTTGCTTATAACCAAAACTTAATTTTTGGTATAGATCACTGGTTTTCAAACTTGTTCTCAGGACTCCCTAACAGGCCACATATTAAGGGTATCTGAACTGGAGCACAGGTGAAATAATCAGCTGATTAGTAAACATGGCTATTTTACCTGCTCTCATCCAAGCTAATCCTTAAAACCCAGCCTTATTGGGGAGACCTCAGGACAGGTTGGAAAAACAGTGGTATAGATTTTATATTAAAAACTTTCGCCTAGATTTAGAGTTCTGCGTTAGCCATCAAAACCAGCGTTAGGGGCTCCTAACGCTGGTTTTGGCCGCCCGCTGGTATTTAGAGTCAGTCAGGAAAGGGTCTAACGCTCACTTTGCAGCCGCGACTTTTCCATACCGCAGATCCCCCTACGCCATTTGTGTATCCTATCTTTTCAATGGGATCTTCCTAATGCCGGTATTTAGAGTCTTGGCTGAAGTGAGCGTTAGAAATCTAACGACAAAACGCCAGCCGCAGAGAAAAGCCAGGAGTTAAGAGCTTTCTGGGCTAACGCAGGTTCATAAAGCTCTTAAATACTGTGCTCTAAAGTACACTAACACCCATAAACTACCTATGTACCCCTAAACCAAGGCCCCCCCCCACATCGCCGCCACTCTAATACATTTTTTTAACCCCTAATCTGCCGACCGCACACCGCCGCAACCTACATTATCCCTATGTACCCCTAATCTGCTGCCCCTAACACCGCCGACCCCTATATTATATTTATTAACCCCTAATCTGACGCCCCCAACGTCGCCGCCACCTACCTACAATTATTAACCCCTAATCTGCCGACCGGACCTCACCGCTACTATAATAAAGTTATTAACCCCTAATCCGCCTCACTCCCGCCTCAATAACCTTATAATAAATAGTATTAACCCCTAATCTGCCCTCCCTAACATCACCGACACCTAACTTCAAGTATTAACCCCTAATCTGCCGACCGGACCTCACTGCTACTATAATAAAGTTATTAACCCCTAATCCGCCTCACTCCCGCCTCAATAACCCTATAATAAATAGTATTAACCCCTAATCTGCCCTCCCTAACATCACCGACACCTAACTTCAAGTATTAACCCCTAATCTGCCGACCGGACCTCACCGCTACTATAATAAAGTTATTAACCCCTAATCCCCCTCACTCCCGCCTCAATAACCCTATAATAAATAGTATTAACCCCTAATCTGCCCTCCCTAACATCACCGACACCTAACTTCAAGTATTAACCCCTAATCTGGCTACCGGACCTCAACGCTAATCTAATAAATTTATTAACCCCTAAAGCTAAGTCTAACTCTAACACTAACACCCCCCTAAGTTAAATATAATTTTTATCTAACGAAATAAATTAACTCTTATTAAATAAATTATTCCTATTTAAAGCTAAATACTTACCTGTAAAATAAACCCTAATATAGCTACAATATAAATTATAATTATATTGTAGCTATTTTAGGATTAATATTTATTTTACAGGTAACTTTGTATTTATTTTAACCAGGTACAATAGCTATTAAATAGTTAATAACTATTTAATAGCTACCTAGTTAAAATAATTACAAAATTACCTGTAAAATAAATCCTAACCTAAGTTACAATTAAACATAACACTACACTATCAATAAATTAATTAAATAAAATACCTACAATTATCTACAATTAAACCTAACACTACACTATCAATAAATTAATTACATAAAAATACCTACAAATAAATACAGTTAAATAAACTAACTAAAGTACAAAAAATAAAAAAGAACTAAGTTACAAAAAATAAAAAAATTATTTACAAACATTATAAAAATATTACAACAATTTAAGCTAATTACACTTACTCTAAGCCCCCTAATAAAATAACAAAGCCCCCCAAAATAAAAAAAATGCCCTACCCTATTCTAAAATAAAAATAGAAAAGCTCTTTTACCTTACCAGCCCTTAAAAGGGCCTTTTGCGGGGCATGCCCCAAAGAATTCTGCTCTTTTGCCTGTAAAAAAAAACATACAATACCTCCTCCAACATTACAACCCACCACCCACATACCCCTAATCTAACCCAAACCCCCCTTAAATAAACCTAACACTAAGCCCCTGAAGATCTCCCTAACTTATCTTCACCAAGCCGGGTATCACCGATCCGTCCAGAAGAGGCTCCGAAATCTTCATCCAAGCCCAAGCGGGGGCTGAAGAGGTCCATCATCGGGCTGAAGAGGTCCATCATCCGGCTGAAGTCTTGATCCAAGCGGGGGCTGAAGAGATCCATCATCCGGCTGAAGTCTTGATCCAAGCGGGGGCTGAAGAGATCCATCATCCGGCTGAAGTCTTCTATCAAGCGGCATCTTCAATCTTCTTTCTTCCGGATCCATCTTCATCCCGCTGACGCAGAACATCCATCCTGGCCGACGACTTCCCGACGAATGACGGTTCCTTTAAGGGACGTCATCCAAGATGGCATCCATCGAATTCCGATTGGCTGATAGGATTCTATCTGCCAATTGGAATTAAGGTAGGAAAATTCTGATTGGCTGATGGAATCAGTCAATCAGATTCAAGTTCAATCCGATTGGCTGATCCAATCAGCCAATCAGATTGAGCTCGCATTCTATTGGCTGTTCCGATCAGCCAATAGAATGCGAGCTCAATCTGATTGGCTGATTGGATCAGCCAATTGGATTGAACTTGAATCCGATCAGCCAATAGAATGCAAGCTCAATCTGATTGGCTGATTGGATCAGCCCATCGGATTGAACTTGAATCTGATTGGCTGATTCCATCAGCCAATCAGAATTTTCCTACCTTAATTCCGATTGGCTGATAGAATCCTATCAGCCAATCGGAATTCGAGGGACGCCATCTTGGATGACGTCCCTTAAAGGAACCGCCATTCGTCGGGAAGTCGTCGGCCAGGATGGATGTTCCCCGTCGGCGGGATGAAGATGGATCCGGAAGAAAGAAGATTGAAGATGCCGCTTGATAGAAGACGTCAGCCGGATGATGGATCTCTTCATCCCCCGCTTGGATCAAGACTTCAGTCGGATGAGGGATCTCTTGGGCTTGGATGAAGATTTCGGAGCCTCTTCTGGACGGATCGGTGATACCCGGCGTGGTGAAGATAAGTTAGGGAGATCTTCAGGGGCTTAGTGTTAGGTTTATTTAAGGGGGGTTTGGGTTAGATTAGGGGTATGTGGGTGGTGGGTTGTAATGTTGGGGGGGGGTATTGTATGTTTTTTTTTACAGGCAAAAGAGCAGAATTCTTTGGGGCATGCCCCGCAAAAGGCCCTTTTAAGGGCTGGTAAGGTAAAAGAGCTTTTCTATTTTTATTTTAGAATAGGGTAGGGCATTTTTTTATTTTGGGTGCCTTTTTATTTTATTAGGGGGCTTAGAGTAAGTGTAATTAGCTTAAAATTGTTGTAATATTTTTATAATGTTTGTAAATAATTTTTTTATTTTTTGTAACTTAGTTCTTTTTTTATTTTTTGTACTTTAGTTAGTTTATTTAATTGTATTTATTTGTAGGTATTTGTATGTAATTAATTTATTGATAGTGTAGTGTTAGGTTTAATTGTAGATAATTGTAGGTATTTTATTTAATTAATTTATTGATATAGGTAATTTTGTAATTATTTTAACTAGGTAGCTATTAAATAGTTATTAACTATTTAATAGCTATTGTACCTGGTTAAAATAAATACAAAGTTACCTGTAAAATAAATATTAATCCTAAAATAGCTACAATGTAATTATAATTTATATTGTAGCTATATTAGGGTTTATTTTACAGGTAAGTATTTAGCTTTAAATAGGAATAATTTATTTAATAAGAGTTAATTTATTTTGTTAGATAAAAATTATATTTAACTTAGGGGGGTGTTAGTGTTAGGGTTAGACTTAGCTTTAGGGGTTAATAAATTTATTAGAGTAGCGGTGAGGTCCGGTCGGCAGATTAGGGGTTAATACTTGAAGTAAGGTGTCGGTGATGTTAGGGAGGGCAGATTAGGGCTTAAAACTATTTATTATAGGGTTATTGAGGCGGGAGTGAGGCGGATTAGGGGTTAATAACTTTATTATAGTAGCGGTGAGGTCCGGTCAGCAGATTAGGGGTTAATAATTGTAGGTAGGTGGCGGCAACGTTGGGGGCGACAGATTAGGGGTTAATAAATATAATATAGGGGTCGGCGGTGTTAGGGGCAGCAGATTAGGGGTACATAGGGATAATGTAGGTTGCGGCGGTGTGCGGAGCGGCAGATTAGGGGTTAATAATAATATGCAGGGGTCAGCGATAGCGGGGGTGGCAGATTAGGGGTTAATAAGTGTAAGATTAGGGGTGTTTAGACTCGGGGTACATGTTAGGGTGTTAGGTGCAGACTTAGGAAGTGTTTCCCCATAGGAAACAATGGGGCTGCGTTAGGAGCTGAACGCTGCTTTTTTGCAGGTGTTAGATTTTTTTCAAGCTCAAACGGCCCCATTGTTTCCTATGGGGGAATCGTGCACGAGCACGTTTTTTAAGCTGGCTGCGTCCGTAAGCACCGCTGGTATTTAGAGTTGCAGTGACGGTAAATTATGCTCTACGCTCCCTTTTTGAAGCCTAACGCAGCCCTTCTGTGAACTCTAAATACCAGCGGTATTTAAAAGGTGCGGGGGGAAAAAACACCCGTAGCTAACGCACCCCTTAGGCCGCAGAACTCTAAATCTAGCGGTATGAATTTCGGAAGTAACATCTCATAAAAAGTAGTTTATAGGGGGTACATTTACAGAGGGGGATTTATTAGTGAGACCAGATAAGTAATCAATATTATTGCACAAATTAGAACCTGCAAACATGTCTATTAATTAGATACTACAGTTACCCAATTAACTAACTAGCTTGCAATATTGTTCATAAAATCCTACATAAAACACAAATATATTCTTGCATTAAAAGGTGAGTGCATGCCCCAAGAAAACCATGTAACTGAGAAGTCACCCAAAGTTCCCTCTTCTTACTCACTAAGGGGCATATTTATCAAGCTCCGTATGGAGGCTCGCCGGAAACAGAAAGACCACTGCTCCATAACTTGTCCGCCTGCTCTGTGGCCACGGACAGAAATCAACCCTATCGAATACGATCAGGTTGATTGACACCCCCCTGCTAGTTCTGGTGAACAGCGTATGCTGACGGCATTTATTGATGTACGCTACTTCGTATCATGTCCGCTTGCACATTGATAAATATGCCCCTTAACCTTAAGGAATCTAGACTATCCAGGCACATCACCACACAACACATTAGAGCTAGGAAACTGGTGATAAATCTAAATTTCTCACATAATGAATGCTGTAATTCCAACTGCCCAGATATCTGTTGGTGGAACTGCTCCTTGGCTTTCCAAAAGTTCTGGAGCTGAAAGAGAAGAACATTAATTTTGTAGCTATAATAAACAAGAGAGAAATAACTATGTCAGGTATAAAACTGCCACCAGCCATAAAAATTCTAAAACATGGAGGAGACACAGCTTGTTCTGTTATACTATGCAATCTAATTATAAGCAAGTTGGTATTAATATCATAGGCCTGTATATGAGCCTATGATAATTAGAATATAGCAGTCAAACCTTTCTGCAGTAACTCAGGGACTTTTAAATCCTTAATTAGCCAATCGTAACACACACCCATCAGATACTCAATGCACATTGAGCCATCATAATTAGTTTTGTCTTACCCTATGGTTAAATAACAAGAGACAATGGATAGGTTTACCTCGGTATATATTTCCAGCGGGAACGCATGGGAACAGAGTTCCTGCACTATTTTTGCAGGTGGAACTAATTTCCCCCTGGACAGAGAACAGGCATCTTTCAGTAAACCCTGCTGCTGCTAGTGGGAGGAGCTGGGGCACATTCTGGTTAGAGGGATAGTGAGATCCTCTAGTAATGGGCAGTAACAATTCCTACAATACACTAAATACAAGCCTGTCAGCAGTCCTGCTGTACAATCACCCCGAATTGTGTGGAACACATGGTGCTTATATTTCTGTGTGGCTTGCTCTGATGTTATATAGCTCCCCTCAGCAGAAATAAGAGTATTGCACCTTAAGTGGGTGAGACTCTGTGACAGAGGAGGAGTCTGGAGTTGTCAGACATGTAGGTCTCAGCCTGCCCTGTAAAGGAAGGGGGGGTGAGGATGTGATGAACTGAAGCTAAGTTGGCTATGCACCATGTGAGTTAAAAACAAAGTATGGAAGGCCTGTATCTTGACATTAAACGACAGGCATTCATGTACAGTATGTGTATGTTGGTTCATCTGTTCTGATTTAGCTTGTGCTTCTCTTACAAGACCATATTGCAAAAAAAGGTTAACATAAGGACAATATATTTCAAATGATAACAATATACTGTACAAACATGTATATGGACAAATGGATGTAAATATTTTTCTGGTCATCTCTTTAGTTTCTTAAAGGGACATATTAATTACAAAGAGCAATGATCTTAAGTGCTAAAAAGTTAAATAATACATATTAGTGAAAAATCTTATCTAAACAACTACCTATGGGATATCCTAGTGAAAATAAATGTGTTACTATGACATGATAAATAATAATCCACAATCTGTAAGTTTGTGGAATATATGTCAATTAAATATATGTGTATATAAAATATATGTGTATATAAAATATATGTGTATATGAAATATATGTGTATATATAATATATGTGTATATATAATATGTGTATATAAAATATATGTGTATATATAATATATGTGTATATAAAATATATGTGTATATATAATATGTGTATATAAAATATATGTGTATATATAATATATGTGTATATAAAATATATGTGTATATAAAATATATGTGTATATAAAATATATGTGTATATAAAATATATGTGTATATAAAATAAATGTGTATATAAAATATATGTGTATATATAATATATGTGTATATATAATATATGTGTATATGAAATATATGTGTATATAAAATATATGTGTATATATAATATATGTGTATATGAAATATATGTGTATATAAAATATATGTGTATATATAATATATGTGTATATATAATATATGTGTATATAAAATATATGTGTATATATAATATATATGTATATATAATATATGTGTATATAAAATATATGTGTATATAAAATATATGTGTATATAAAATATATGTGTATATATAATATATGTGTATATATAATATATGTGTATATATAAAGTGAACATGGAATCATATAAACCATTATAAAAATAAAAATAAACATATGTAAAAGGGAAATAATTCTTTATTTTTTATTTTTTATTTAATCATTCCATTCTGGAGTTAAAGGGACATTCCAGTCAAAATATAAATGCACATAGATTTATTGCATCTTTTAGTAGAAACATATTTTCAATATACATGTATTGGCAAAAATGCTTTAATTAAGAGTTATCACTGTTTTAGTGTTAACATTTTTCTCTGCACGTGCATGTGAAGCATAGCTAGATAGTGTTATTGCACTCACATTTTAAATAATGCAGCTGCTCAGATCATCAGTGTGGCTTGTATCATGTCAGCAATTAACAAATTGAGTCATTACCAGATGGTAAAAGCACCTTAGGCTCTCTAAACGAGTGTTATATTTAAAATGCTGGTGCACGGTGCATACTTAAATACACTTTTGAAACAGCTATAGCTTTTATTAGAAGCATTTTTGCTAATGCATGTATATTAAAAAAAATGCTTCTGTTCAATACAGGAAGGCACCCATGTGATTTCCAATTTTGGCTGGAATATCCCTTTAAGATCCAGCTCCACTTTTAACCCTAGTGGTTCTATAGTTTTGAATTGAAAAATCAATTCTGCTTCTGCTCTTAAAAGTTTTTTTTTTTACATCTCCACCTCTAGGGTCTCCCTTGATTTTTCTAATACTCCAATATCTAAAACCTTTTATGTTCTGATTGTGATATTCTTTAAAATGACGTGATAAAAGGTGGCCTTTAAAACCATGCTCTATGTTCAGTAAGTGCTCACGTATCCTGTCCCTCAGGGGGCGTGAGGTCTCCCCTAAATATTGCTTGTTAAACGGACATTGTGCCAGATACACTACGTTTTTATTAGTGCACCTGACACAATCCCTTATCTCAAATTCTTTTTTGGTTGTGTTAGATTGGGCAAATCAGCATCTACAATGTTACTACTTAATTTTTTCGGAATAGTAGGTGCTGTTATATTATTTATATTTTTTGCCGTTTTAAAGACAACATCTGGTCTTTGAGAGAGATGTTCACCCTTTGCAATATGTACCAATGCTTAATATTGACCTTATTTCCTTATGATTAATATTATAATCAGTAATGAATGGTAGCCATAGTGTGTCCCTTGTATTGTCTTCTCTATTTCTCCTTTCTAATAGTTCAATTCTTTCCTTTTTTCTGGCTGATTGTCTTCTTTCATCATAACCTCTTTGTCTAAACTTAATTTCTAGTTTGTTGGCTTGTTGATCAAAATCATCTAATCTTGAACAGTTTTTCTGGTGAACTGACTTTTGGGTACATTTTTAACCCATCTTTTTAAATGACAGCTTTTGCTATGTACATAATTAATCGAGTCAACTTCTTTGAATTGTGTTTTAGTGTGTATATTTTAGTCTATAATTTGAATATCGATGTCAAGATAACTTATAATGGATTTACTGATTTCATATGTAAAATCCAGGCCAAAATAGCTATCTTTCAAGCCATTCATAAATAAATTAAACAGTTCTAAATCGCCACTCCAAATTAAATAAATATTGTCAATATATCTGCGATAGAGCACCAAGTTAAAAAAATATTTTGGCTATCATTAAAGTGATAAGCTGAAGGTGTGCTAAATATTTTAAACTATTGGTCATGTCTTTTGTTACTTATATTTTCAAGCATCCAAAAGCGTTAAAGAGATACACAGTCAGATCATTAGTACAGTGAGAGGGCACAAAGCCTAAATTGTTTTACAGTGCTGTTAAAATAGTAATTCAGGTGTCAGAAATGTTTGTTGCAGATATATACAAATACTGACAATATACCAGTGCTGGCAGCAGTAGGTCAAATCTATATGTCTGCTCTAGAATAGCGCATTGGCCCATTTGGCCAGCCTAATGTGTCCTTTAACAGTTTAAAAGCTTTTACTGTTAATTAGTCCATGGTTATTCCAAATGAGAAATTACCCAAATATAATATTGTATTTCTACTGGGAAGTCATTCCAAGAAAACAACAACTATTTCAACTAGTAATTATTTAATACATAATTTAGCTGATAGTTTACGTACCCATAGTTTCCAAGAAATCCATATGCCTGTCTGTTGTGATGACCTTGTCTGGAGAGTAGAATTGCGCATTACCAAAATCCAAGATTTTCAGCAGTTTATGCTCTGTAACAACTGTATTTTCTGACCTCAGGTCCAAGTGTAAGATCTGTTTGGCATGGAGGAATTCTACAGCACTGAGAATCTGCCAGAGGTAATCTCTAACCTCCAGTTCTGAGTACGACTGTCTGCAGAGGTGCATACAAACAATGCGGTTATTATAATACAAACTATACAAATACCTAGGGACACTTCACTATATAGCCAGGCATTAGGTTTTGTAATCAATACAATTGTTCTTAAATTCTGTGCATTGCAGGCAACAATAGGGGGTAGATTTCCCAATGTCTGTCCGACATGATACGCCGTAGCGTATCATGTCTGACAGACATCGCTGAATGCCAACAGCATACGCTGTCGGCATTTATCATTGCACAAGCAGTTTACCAGAACTTATGCAATGCCGTCCCCTGCAGATTCATTTTTATTTATTTAATCATTCCATTATGGAGTTAAGATCCAGCTCCACTTTTAACCCTAGTGGTTCTATAGTTTTGAATTGAAAAATCAATTCTGCTTCTGCTCTTAAACGTTTTTTATTTACATCTCCACCTCTAGGGTCTCCCTTGATTTTTCTAATACTCCAATATCTAAAACCTTTTATGTTCTGATTGTGATATGCAGCTAACACATTTTCTTAAAGGGACACTGTACCCAACATTTTTCTTTTGTGAGTCAGATTGAGCATGAAATTTTAAGCAACTTTCTAATTTACTCCTATTATCAAATTTTCTTCATTCTCTTGGTATCTTAATTTGAAATGCAAGATTGTAAGTTTAGATGCCGGCCCATTTTTGGTGAACAACCTGGGTTGTCCTTGCTGATTGGTGGATAAATTCATCCACCAATAAAAAAGTGCTGTCCAGAGTACTGAAACCAAAAAAAAGCTTAGATGCCTTCTTTTTTTAAATAATGATAGCAAGAGAACGAAGAAAAATTGATAATAGGAGTAAATTAGAAAGTTGCTTAAAATTGCTTGCTCTATCTGAATTACAAAAGAAAATGTTGGGGTACAGTGTCCCTTTAACCTTATTTCAGTTTTATTACTTAAAAACCCAAAACAAGGTCTATAGGGGGCGCTGTAACAGAGATAATAAAATGATGTAAAATGATGAACAAATAATTAAAAAGGAACAAATTCCATTTACACACAAAACCCTTGGATGGAAGAAACACAGCCCTCAATATCCAGAATTAAAAGTTCATTGACAATGCTAGAACAGCTGCACTCCTCTTCACACAAATAGTGGAACAAATCTATCGTTTCGAGAAACAAAAAGAGAGGCGCCTCCTTTGCGTATCAATCAGTAGCCTAAATTGTGGACAAAATATGTATAGCAAAGGGTTACTCACATTTCAAAAGAGCGCTGGTAGTCACAGGCTGATGAATTCAGGTCTATCAGCGCACCTATTCCTGGTAACTGCAACTCTCCCAGGATTCCTCTAAAGTCTCCAACAACACTTCTCTCTGTGTGTGGAACCAGCTGTGTATATATAAGGCTTGTACACACTGCTTGTTAAAACATAGGTTTAGTAAAAATCAACGTATAAAAACAATACAGTGTGTAAAATAGGGTGCATGTGGATGCTCCCCCAAATTATACAACGCGTTTCTCGGCAAAGAGCCATTTCAGCAGGCCTGATATATACTTATATATATGTACAAGCCTTATATATACACAGCTGGTTCCACACACAGAGAGAAGTGTTGTTGGAGACTTTAGAGGAATGCTGGGACAGTTGCAGTTACCGGGAATAGGTGAGCTGATACACCTGAATTCATCAGCCTGTGACTACCAGCACATAAGGGCGCTCTTTTGAAATGTGAGTAATCCTTTGCTATACATATTTTGTCCACAATTTGGGCTACTGATTGATATGCACATGAGGCGCCTCTCTTTTGTTTGCTTGAAACCATTTTTTTCAGTTTTTAATTGCTAATATGACTGTGGATTTTCCATATCTTTTACACATAGCTTCATTTTATAAGAACTATTAAGCAATATCATATACAGCTGGGAAGTGTCTATTTATAATACAAATGTATTTCCAACAAATCCACATGCGGACAGTCCTAAGGATTCCATTGCTGACTTCCATTGCTAAGAGAATGGGTATATGTGTATATATGTGCTAGAGCTATAAAGACTCGCTGATAGGTGGTCATAGGGACTTGCCATCAGATCACACTGCTATTTAGTAACCATCAAGGGGTGAGCTGACACAAAATAGCATCAGTTTGAGCATAATTTGTGCCATGTCTTATTGTAGAAGAAAGTATATAGTGATCAGCGCCAAATGAGAAAGCACACAAGCTCACTAAAAAATAACGATCACCTTACTGGATCGTTCTAGATAATTACGAAAGAGGGGGTATAGGAGCGCCATACCGAGGAGGCTAAAGTGCGCTAGTGAAATATAGCAACAATATTATAATAAATAACTAAATTGTGCAATATACTGTACACATAAAGGGGCCTATCTATCAAGCTCCGAAAGGAGCTTGACGGCTGAGTTTCTGGCGAGTGTTCAGACTCGCCAGAAACAGCAGATATGAAGCAGCGGTCACAAAGACCGCTGCTCCATAACCCTGTTCGCCTGCTCTGAGCTCGGGTTCGATCGGGTTGATTGACACCTACCTGCTGCGGCCTATTGGCCGCGAGTCTGCAGGGGGCGGCGTTGCACCAGCAGCTTTTGTGAGCTGCTGGTGCAATGTTAAATGCGGAGAGCATATTGCTCTCCGCATTCAGCGATGTCTTGCGGACCTGATCCGCACTGTCGAATCAGGTCCGCAAGACATTTCTAAAATATGCCTCAAAGTTTTTACTGAGTAAACAAATCTATTACAAATAAAACATATTATAAAAATATATAAGCATATATGTCAGAAGGCAATAAGTACAAAGTGCTCAGAAGGAAATATATATAGCTAGCACTTGTAATGAGAGCTCAGAGACAGTGAGAAAAAAAAGGGAGCGATAGATTTGACATGTCATGAATGAAGTCAATAAAAATATAAAAATATAGAAATAAAAATATGTATATGTGAAAAAATATATATGCATACTGTATATGTGGAAAAAATAGTCCCCCAAAAATAGTCCAAAATAGGTAAATGTTTATATGTAGTCAAAATGGATTGATTCCCAAAGTATGTGAATCCGGAAGTGAAGGAGAAGTGGGGGGTGCTTCGAGTCTTATTGGTTTTTCACTCCATTGTAGCAATTACCATAGGTACAAATGTTTTGGTTCCTATCTTTTGGGCAACAGATACACACATAAATACTATTGCAGCTTTTTTCTATATGTATCTGTAAAGCCACAAAGCACTAGATGTAGCCTTACCCAGCAGACAAGCACTGCATCAGCTCCTGACCCTCGCACATCTCCAGGATTAACACCAGCTGCTGTGGGCTCAGATATGCCCCATGTAACTGCACTATATTGGTGTGATGCAGTTTCTTCAGTATAAAGAATTCCATTAATGTAGATTCCTTCTTGTCCTCTTTGTATGGTATTATTTTAGCAGCAAGGACTCTCCCGCTGGATTTTTCCCGGCACTGTCTCACAACACTGAAACGACCCCTAACAAACAATGAGAAACTATATTATAGTCTAATATGTTTAAAGGAACACAGCAGTGCAATAAGCAAATGCTCTAATGTATTGTGCTCTGGAGCTGATTTTAACTATGACTTAAAGGGACACTAAACCCGATTTTTTTCAGATAGAGCATAACATTTTAAGCAACTTTCTAATTTACTCCTATTATCAATTTTTCTTCGTTCTCTTGGTATCTTTATTTAAAAAGCAGTAATGTAAAGCTTAAGTGCCGGCTCATTTTTGGTTCAGTAACTTGGTTATGCTTGCTTATTGGTGGATAAATGTAGCTATACGGGGTGCTGAACCTAAAATGGGCCGGGTTCCTAAGCTTTACATTCCTGCTTTTAAAATAAAAATAGCAAGAGAGCGAAGAAAAATTGATAATAGGATTAAATTAGAAAGTTGCTTAAAATTGCATGCTCTATCTGAATTATGAAAGAAAAAAATTTGGGTTTAGTATCCCTTTAACAGCTTTACTAGGGTTAAACACATAGGTATAGGCAAGCAATGATGCAGTAAGAAAATGTAATGCATCAGAGCATTTTATTATGTACTATAAAGCCTCAATGTGCCTATAGAACCACAAAGAAGCAATACAGTATTTTTTTAAAGCAGAATTGTAATAAAATTCATTTAATTTATTTAAGTAAAATATTTCTAAGTACCTTTAGTTTAAGACACTAAAATTAAACGTTTATGATGTAAACAGATCATGCAGTAAAAAAAAACAAAAAAACGTTCATTATCAAATGGAGCACTTTTTGTAAAACGCCAGATACTACTGAGCATGTGCAAAAGTTCACATATGAGTCTGTGATTGGCTGATGGCTGTCACATGATATGGAAATGGAAGCACATTTTGAAATCTGTCAGGAAATTTTTTTTACAGCTCATTTAAAATTGGGAGTAAATGCTACTGTGTTGTCATCAGTGAAATTGGAACTTACCAGTGATTTATCAGTCATGCAGAGGCAAGCAATTGGAATTTATATGCAAGGACAATATTGCTAATAACCAGATTGACCAGGTTTGTCATACACTGTTTGCAGATGCAGAAAATCACCCGGAGGCAGGTAATAACTGGGCAGTTGAGACCAAAGGGCATATTTATTAAGCTCCGTATTCAGCATTGCACAAGCAGTTCTAGTGAACTGCTTGTGCAATACTGCCCCCTGCAGGGGGTGTCAATCAGCCCGATCATATAGGATCAGGCGGATTGCTGTACACAGCCTCAGAGATGGCATATGAGTTAAGGGGCAGCGGTCTATAGACCGCTGCTTCTTAACTCCTGTTTCCGGCGAGCCTAAAGGCTTGCGCGGAAACAGGGTGAATTGGTCACCTCCGATGTGGCAGATGAGTTAAGGAGCACCAGTCTTATGACCGCTGCTTCTTAACTTAAGTTTCAGGCGGACCTGAAACTTCGGGGGTAGATTGCAGCGTCCGCTGCTTGATAAATCTACCCCCAAGCATCTAGAGTAGATAAAAAAATCAGGCAGTGGTGACAAGTTTTTTTTAACTTTTTATATCCTGTGTTTGTCTGTATATTAGCAGGGTTTGATTGTTATTAAATGCTACCTGGAATTGAGGAATGTGCTGTCTTCCCTTTTTTTTCTATTAGATTTTTTGCTTGCAGAGAGAAGGAACTGAAGTATATTTCTAATACTTTACATATAGTTATTTAAAGGGACAGTAAAGTCAAAATGAAAGATTCATGATTCAGATTGAGCAAACAATTTTAAACAACTTTCCAATTTACTTTTATTATCAAATTCGCTTTGTTCTCTTGGTATTCTATGTTGAAGCATAAACCTAGATAGGCTGATAGGTTTAGGATTGTGCACATGTCTTTAGCAGTCTATGGCAGCAGTATTTGTAACATTATATAACACTGCAATAAACATTGTTGCAAACACTGCTGCCAGATGGCTAGAGGCACGTGCATGTTCCTGAGCTCATCTAGGATTACTTTTTACCAAAGGATACAGAGAGGACTAAGCAAAATTGATAATATAAATAAATTGCTTAAAATATTATGCTCTATCCAGTTAATTTAAGTTTTATTTTGACTCAACTCTCCCTTTAAGGGACTCAAGACTTATTTATAAAAACAATGTAAAAGCTTAGTTATGTCTAAATGTGATACCTGTCTGCAAACTGGTTCGTGCTCCATTTGAAAGGGCTGACGTTGTTCCAGTTGCTTTCAACTGCACTTGAAATGTGAATTCCCATACTATACTCCCATATCAGATCTAGATTAGTTGGGTAATTGCATAGTAGTAAGCACCAAAGGCAGTAAGATAGATGTGATCGACCCCATAGTTTTTATAATTAAATTATGCCTCCCTTTAAAGAGTCAGTAAAGTCATTTTTTAAATTTGGGTATGTTTAAGATAGCATTTTAACCTCTTGGATGCACATGGCGACATGTGATCCCTCATTTAAAAGAGAGGAGTCTCCACTTTCAAATGAGGGGTCCTGTAAGTTGGAAAGTCTGCCCTTGTAAGTTGCAGGTGACTGCAGTATCAATGGAGATTACCTGTTGCACTTGCTTTTTTAGATTATTGCCATTTCTAGTGATCATTTGGTGACACTTAAAAGAGTAGAGTCTGCCCTTTCAAATGAGGGGTTGCATGCCCCAGTGAGATGCAGATCATCCCCCTTAAAGCAGCGATAACCTGCACTTAAACAGAGAATTTAAATGCATCTGCAGGATATTGCCGCATTAAGGGTGATCCCCTACATGTTACAGGGAGAGGAATGTTACCCCTCATGTGAAACAAGGCATTGCTTACTTTTAAATGAGGCGATACCTCAATCTATATTTCAGGTGACTGTTATGGCAACGGTGATCAACTGCCACAAGTATACACCTGTGCAGTGTTTGACAAAGGGGGGGGTACTTATAGAGCCCCTATCCCCCCATAAAACACTGATGGGTACGAGAGAAGTTTAGAAAGAGAGGAAAGGAAACCCCAATGTATTGTACCCTTGTCATTAGTAGGTGATTGCCATATAAATGTATATCCCTTACCTACTACAACTCAGTAACAAATGAATTCCACTTACCTAATAATTTCCCTCATCTAACTCTGTACTAACATAATTCTCACCCTTACAGTCCCCACCTCCGGTTTCTCACCCTCATACCCTTCTAGATTCTAAGTTCCCAGGGGAATAGGGCCCCTAATTCCTCCTGTATTTGTTTTTTAAATTTTGTCCTGACTTAAAAATATTGTATCATTGATGTGCTTTTATTTTTTGTACCCATGGACAGTGCTGCGGAGTTTGTTGGGGCTTTATAAATAATACATAATAATAATAATATATATATATATACTGTATAAACACACACACATATATATATATATATATATATATATATATATCTATCTATCTATCTATCTATATATACTGTATATACACACAGTATATATACACACATACACACTTTAGTTATTTCCAGTTGAATACCTGAAAACAAGAAAAAACATTTTTTAATCAATATTCATATTAACTAATGTGTTTTAGTGTGTATTTACTGTAAATATTTTACATTCCAAGGTTTTTCACATAGTAGAAAATGTTCTTTGTATTTTTAAATATATTCCTTTATATATCTGTATATTCATATAGATATATTTTTTATAAAAATAAATATATAAAGAAAATTTTCTTCTATGTGATGAACATTAAATTGTAAAATATGTATAATTCGCTCTGTTGAAGTCTATGGGCAGAAGAAATTAACATGGTCGCCGTATCAGAAGTCCTGAATAATTACTGTCAACTTTTAATACGCATGCTAACCCGCGCACGCAGAAAGCTTACTTTCAGTGCTAAATACCACTCCACTACTAATCTTGCCCATAAACAATAAAAAAAATAAAAAAATAAAAATGTAAAAATATATAATATTTCTATATAGGATGACTTCTGTTACAACTAATTTATGTTTTTTTTATTTTGCTTTTTAAAAATATTTTAGCTACACTGAGTGAGTTTGGACAGGTGTAAGAACATGCGTAAATTATCAAAATGGGTTAAGCCACCACTGTAGGAAATCAGAATATTGTGTAATTTGAAAATACATTTAACATTTCAATGGTTAGCTAATTTGCACCTACTCATTTATTTTACAAATTGCAATATGGTGCATAGGTCAAAAATTATAGTTTTTTTGGGGAAGGTGACCTGATCATAAAAATACTTTAAAAGTAATTTAAAAAAATATATTAGCACTAAGTGAATTGAAACCAATTACTAAAAGCATGACAAGTACAGACATGGGGGCCGAATTATCAAGCTCCGAATGGAGCTTGATGCCCCTGTTTCCGTGAGAGCTTTCAGCCTCACCAGAAACAGCAGTTATGAAGCAGCGGTCATAACAGCAGTTATGAAGCAGGCTGAGGATATCAATCCGCCCGATCCTATACGATTTGGCTGATTGACACTCCCTGCTAGCGGCTGATTGGCTGCAAATCTGCAGGGGGCGGCATTGCACAAGCAGTCAACAAGAACTGCTTGTGCAATGATAAATGCCAACAGAATATGCTGTCAGCATTTATCGATGTGTGGTGGACATGATATGCTACATCGTATCATGTCCGTCCGCACTTTAATAAATTGCCCCCCCCGTGGAAATTAAATTAAAGTTTATTTTCCAAGCTTACTTTCTAAAGCATGTCATTCTGGTGCTAAGACAAATAAAACAAACAAAATGTTGATGAATTTATGATTAAATATTTGATAAGATCCACAGATTCAGGAATAATATATTTTATACAATATGGGTGTGGTCTTCAATATATTGGTCAAACATTTTGCCCCCTGAGGGAGAGGATAAGAGAACACCTACATCAGATTAAATAGAAGAAGGATGATCTTCCTTTTTTATCGTTATTTAAGGATGTTTATAAGGGAGGTGTCAAGCATTTTAGATATATGGGTATAGAAAAGGTTAAAAAGAATTGGAAGGGGATAATTACGAAAACAGATTCCTCCTGTCAGAGGCCAAATGGATTTTCAGGTTGGACTGTGTATACCCTAAGGGTTTAAATAGTGATCTAACAGTACTTAAAGGGACAAAAAAACACTCTTTTTTCTTTCAAGATTCAGATAGAGCATGCAATTTTAAACAATTTTCTAAATTATTTCTCTTATCCATTTGCTTTATTTTCTTGGTGTCCTTTTTGTAAAAGTATACCTAGATAAACTCAGGAGCAGCAATGCACTACTAGTTGCCAGCTGCTGATTGGTGACTGCACATATAAGCGCCTTGTGATTGGCTCACCTGATGTGTTCAGTTAGCTCGCAGTAGTGTATTGCTGCTCCTTCAACAAAGGATTCCAAGAGAATGAAGCACATTTTATAATAGAAGTAAACTGGAAATAATTGGTGATTTAAGTTTGGAGAATTTTGGGAGTTTCTATGTAGTATTTTTTATATAGTGTTGTGGAAACGATATACTTCTCAACCATAAATGTTTTGTATATATTTTCTGTATATATTATTATTATGTATTATTGTTTACACGCAGCTCTTCATGAAAAAAGTTAACATGCTTAATTGCATACACATGATTTTGCAAGAGTTAAGACAGAATAGCTATTTTTATCTTTAAAGGGAGAGTCTACTTGAAAATTGTTATTGTTTAAAAAGATAGATAATCCCTTTATTACCCATTCCCCAGTTTTGCATAACCAACACTGTTATATTAATATACCTATTACCTCTGTGATTACCTTGTATATTAGGGGCCGATTTATCATCGGTCTGTCCGACATGATCCGCTCAGTGGATCATGTCCGACAGACATTGATGAATGCCGACAGATTTAAGGCCAATCGGCCCCTAGCAGGGCGTTTCAATCAGCCTGATCGTATAGGATCAGGTGGATTGAAGACCGCAGCCTCAGAGGCAGCAGATCAGTAATGGAGCAGCGGTCTTTAGACCGCTGCTTTATAACTGCTGTTTCCGGCAAGCCTGAAGGCTCGCACGGAAACAGGGGCATCAAGCTCCATTCGGAGTATGATAATTTGGCCCCTATCCCTTTAATTGTATAATAATTAAATGGTTATATGGTTTTGAGATTTGAGGGGCTAATACTCTGTATTTAATAATTTAATAACATTAATAACATTTAAACTAACCTATGTTTATTAGTAAAGTAAGTCCTGTCATATAAATAATTGCAGTTAATATCACTAGGACTTTGTAGGAACTGTTTGCCCTATCAGATCTAACACAAAGGATTTACCTTTTGATCTCCCATTGTTTTGTACATAGATCTCTCTCTGAATTCTCTCCTGTCCCAAGCGTTTCTGTTTGTCCAATCAGATTTACGTTTGCTGCATCATAAAATAAAATGAGACATTAATTTGATTTAAGAGTCCTGAATGATTTGCTAGCGAGAGGTTTAAGTGTGTCAGTTTCTGTATTGATTAAATGATATATTGCTTAGAACTGCTTGTATTTAAAATGACATAAGGTATAAATGCTTAATAGGTTGTTACCTAGAAACCCATAGCCCAAATAACCACAGAAACAAATAACAGAGAAGAAGACCATTAAATTACTGGTCCCTTTATTAAACAGCAACATATATAAACAACCGACTAAACGTATTAGGAGCATATGGCGGCACATGAGTCAGCTGCCCCAACGGAGACTTCAGCAGAGGCAGGCTACAGTAATGGTACTAAGGCTCTCTGGAGCTCTTTTGGCCTACTCCTACAAACTGCCAGGCCACACAAACTGGCTTAAAAAGCTAAAACATAACACCATGAGTTACCAAGGCTAGCTTGACTCACCAAACCCCTGCCACAGTCACTAGAGTCAACCGTAAGGAAGCTGTTGTACTAATTATCTCTCTATAAATACAGTCTAATGGTTAGGTTTTGAAAAAAATATGGATGGGCGGGGGTTCAATGAGGGAAACAATCTATTTCAGATATTTATCTCTCAACCCCCTACTGGAAGGTTAATTTATACTGCTGTTTCCTGTTTATATAGATTTTCAGGAGAGAATAAAGCTGTATTAATATTTTCTGTATAATAGTGGTTTCAGTAGGCAAAATCAGATATTCCAAATGAAAAAATAAGGATAAAGGAGCTGTTTGCAGACAATTGAATATACTCCAGCATGTAAAATCAATCACTGGGAACACATTAAAGGGGAGACAATGTTACAGCACAATGTCCCTTTAAGTTTCTTATTTGCCCCAATTTACATGTTTCCTTATGCTGCTAGAAAAACGTTCTAGTGTAATACAGACTATACTGCAAATTTACAAGAGTAAGGTACATTTAAATGCTGGTGGTGCTATGATAATATTTGGAGTTGTCACTGATCCTGCTGTTGACCTAAGAACGTATGTGACGTCTCACCTGGGCCTGGTCTTCCAATCCTGATGTTAGCAGATGGTTGACTGTACGGTCCTACGCCGGCTTTACTGACACACGTGATCCTGAAGGTATAGACAAGGCCTTCGCAGAGGTTATGGGTAGAATAGCAGCAGTCAGCAATATCTGCGGCCAGAGTCCTCCATTCCTCACCTTGGGATTAAAATCAGGACAAGTATAATACATAAGATGCCTGTTTCACTTCTCTATATGCAGCACATATTATTCCTCTGCCCCACAGCCCAACACATACTATCAGGTCTGAGTTTCACCAAGATGCATTATGGAAACTGTTTGTTTTTCCTTGTAAAAGAGAGAAAATATTTAACTTAAAAAGGGCATAAAATTAAATGTGTCAAGAAAAATTGTGCTCATCCAGTTCCCATTTAACTGCCTGTATAATAAAACACCCTCTTCTCTGCTATGAGCTTATTTTACAGTAGTCTTAATATCATAACTGAATGTTGTCAGCTTATTTAAATGATACATTTTGAAATGTCATTATAGTTTAAAAAGCAATGCTTTATTTCCTTGGAACATCCTTACTTTTGAATGAATTCCCCTTTTACATGATGTATTTCACCCCATAAAAGGGGTTAAGTACACAGTGAAAGCTGTGCTTTGTTGTCATATCAGCAGCAGCAGCATAAGTATGTATCCTCCAATCACTGGCAGTATCCTACTCACGAATGGCACAGGAGCACAGCAGATGCATAGCTTTGCAGGGCTTATAATTAAAAAGTAAATGGTCTAATGAAAAACAGCGTTTTAGTTTAACTCTCAAATTAACAACACATCTTTTAAAAGGACCACTTCTGCCGGCTTCGTTGAGGACATCTTGCCGCTTGGATGAAGACTTCTCCCGGTAAGTGAATCTTCGGGGGTTAGTGTTAGGATTTTTAAGGGTGTATTGGGTGGGTTTATTTTTTAGGTTAGGGCTTTGGGCAGCAATAGAGCTAAATTCCCTTTTAAGGGCAATGCCCATCCAAATGCCCTTTTCAGGGCAATGGGGAGCTTAGGTTTTTTAGTTAGGTTTTTATTTGGGGGGTTGGTTGTGTGGGTGGTGGGTTTTACTGTTGGGGGGGTTGTTTGTATTTTTTTTTACAGGTAAAAGAGCTGATTACTTTGGGGCAATGCCCCGAAAAAGGCCCTTTTAAGGGCTATTGGTAGTTTAGTTTAGGCTAGGGTTTTTTTTATTTTGGGTGGGCTTTTTTTATTTTGATAGGGCTATTAGATTAGGTGTAATTAGTTTAAAGATCTGGAATTTGTTTTTTATTTTCTGTAATTTAGTGGGGTTTTATTGTGATTTAGCTAATTTAATTTAATTTATTTAATTGTATTTAATGTAGGGAATTGATTTAATTGTAGTGTAGTGTTAGGTTTTATTTTACAGGTAAATTTGTATTTATTTTAGCTAGGTAGTGATTAAATAGTTAATAACTATTTAGTAACTATTATACCTAGTTAAAATAAATACAAACTTGCCTGTAAAATAAAAATAAACCTTAAGCTAGATACAATGTAACTATTAGTTATATTGTAGCTAGCTTAGGGTTTATTTTATATTTAAGTATTTAGTTTTAAATAGGAATAATTTAGTTAATGATAGTAATTTTATTTAGATTTATTTAAATTATATTTAAGTTAGGGGGTATTAGGGTTAGACTTAGGTTTAAAGGGTTGATACATTTAGAATAGTGGCAGCGACGTTGGGGACGGCAGATTAGGGGTTAATAAATATAATGTAGGTTGCGGCGATGTCCGGAACGGAAGATTAGGGGTTAATAAGTATAATGTAGGTGGCGGCGATGTTAGAGGCGGCAGATTAGGGGTTAATAATATTTAACTAGTGTTTGCGAGGCGGGAGTGCGGCTGTTTAGGGGTTAATATGTTTATACTAGTGGCGGCGATGTCCGGAGCGGCAGATTAGGGGTTAAAAATGTTATTTTAGTATTTGCGATGCGAGAGGGCCTCGGTTTAGGGGTTAATAGGTAGTTTATGGGTGTTAGTGTACTTTTTAGCACTTTAGTTATGAGTTTTATGCTACAGCGTTGTAGTGTAAAACTCATAACTACTGACTTTAAAATGCGTTAGGAATCTTGTCGGTAGAGGCTGTACTGCTCACTTTTTGGCCTCCCAGGACAAACTCGTAATACCAGCGCTATGGAACTCCCATAGAAAAAAGGATTTACGAACTTTACGTAAGTCGGTTTGCGGTAAGGCCAAAAAAGTGTGCGGTACACCTATACCTGCAAGACTCGTAATAGCAGCGGGTGTAAAAAAGCAGCGTTAGGACCTCTTAAAGGGCCACTGTAAGTAAATATTTTCTATGCCTGTTACTAACTAACTACCCCAAATACGCTTTTTATCAATAGCATTTCATTAACATATCTCTACCGTATATCAGAAATCTTGTCTGCAAATTTAATTGTTTTCCAAACCCACTCCGTGGGTATCCTTTGCTCTGTACCAATCCGTTTACAATACCTAGGTTTCAAAATGGCGCTTTAAACACAAAGTTATTGGTTTAAGTATTTTGAACACTCAGTGCTGAAAATAGTGGGCAGGATAACGTGACATCATCGGCGAATACAAGATTTAACTTTTAGAACGTTATGAAACTTCGTTTTGGAGAAAATATAGGTCAGTAGGTTTTAATTAATGTTTATTAACTTTAATATGTTAGTTGTTTAGCTTAAAAATTATAACAGAAAGTAATCCTTTAACGCTGCTTTTTCACCTTACCGCAAAACTCGTAATCTAGGCAAATGTTTTTGTGAGGGAATTCCGATGGATTGGAGTCAAGGTTGATGGATCAGGATTTTGAACTTTAGTCTTCTAGATATGTAAGACGCCAATGCAGCTTGAAGAACAGTATCAGACAACTTACATCTAGACAGCTACTTTGTCTTACAAAGGCTAAAATGTTTATGACGGATAAAAAAGTGACTTAAAGGGCGAGTCTAGTAAAAAATAAACTTTCATGATTCAGATAGAGAATGTCATTTTAAACAACTTTCCAGGGGGCGGAGCCTGACCAGGAAGGAAGATGGCAGCATAATTGTGCTGCTCCGTGCAGGACTATCTACAAAGGAGCTTTTAAACGGCTGGAAAGCTAGTGAACAACCCCAATCCGGTTGCAGTTATCATTCCAGACTGAAAGGAGGAAGAGATGAAACATCAGAAGTCCGGTAATGTGCACATAAAGAGGAATTAGGAGAGAGGCTGCTCTGAGGAAGTTATGAGGAGGCGCCATTTTAACAGAGAGCATGGGATGAAGCTGTAGCAGAGACAGAGGGAACTTGACTTTACTCTTAACTATAAGTCTCATCGCAAGTAAAGTGTACCTCACTAATAAGCGATATGCAAAATAGACATAATATAAATATCTAGAAGAGTCTCAAAAGAACATCTGCAAAGCAACGTTTGCGAAATTACTCTAATCAGATGCCTATACTGCTGTATATATATAACCCTTGATGCTGATCAATACTAATATGTGAGTTGGTGGGGATTGCAAGATGCTTCCAGTAAGGACTTTATTATGCTAAACCTAATGAGCTGCAGAAACGCACATTAAATAAGTAGTGAATTTGAAGGTGACTCTGGTAATATAATGTATACTTTTGGAAGTAGAGGCTGACTTGGGACACTCCATTAACCCTAATACACACAGCTGAAGGAACACAGGAGATTTTGAAATAGCGAGATTCCTGTTGAATATCTGAGTCACCCCTACCTTCAGACAATTTTTACAGATGAGGCTGCGGGGCCCAGTCGTGTATCTCATTTCAACAGTATATCTCTGAAAAGACAAGTACTGCTCCTAAAGATCAAATCACATATTTGCCTCAATTAGTGCCTTTGGAGACACATACGTAATCATAATATTCAGAGACTGACACTCAGCACCTAATCCACTGCAAGACACAGTTTGCATCACTACAGAGGACAACACTCTCAGACATACTTCCTCGCTGCAGTAGAGATAAATAACATATTTGATAATGGCAACCAGGAAACTAAACAAGCCTACAACATCAGGGAAAGCAGCAGCAGCCAATCTATTTTTTAAATCCTCTAAAGGGGAGAAAATAATGGAACCCCGAGATACAGAACAAGAGGAGGACATGGAAGCAGATTCAGACTCCCAGACATGTGACGCTGATTTAACCCCTGTCACAAGAGGGGATATTAAGGCTTTGGTCTCTAAGAAGGATATTGATAAGAACTTTGAGAAACTGTGGAACAAAATGGATTCCTTCCAAACCACCATCACCAATAGCATAACAGAAATAAAACATGAGATGCATGACTTGGGTACCAGAGTTTCGGCACTGGAGGATAATGAGAATAATGTGGAGGAAAAGGTGACTACTCTGACTCAAACAACACAAGACCTTCAACAAGAACTAGATCTGCTCCAGGACAAAATGGAGGATTTAGAGAATCGCTCACGCAGAAGCAATCTGAGGCTGAAGGGAGTCCCGGAAATCGTAAAGCAGTCAGACCTCCAGAACTACCTAAAACAACTATTTAGAGCAATCACTGGTTGCTCAGAAGAGGATAGCTTTCAGATAGAGAGGGCTCACAGGGCCTTAAAAGCAAAACCAAAGGGAGACTATCCACCCAGGGACGTGATAGTTAAACTACTTCGATATCCCTGAAAAAGAAGCGATCCTTATGGCAGCCAGAAAGAACCCAACCTTCAAATATCAAGGTGTAGTAGTACAGTTCTACCAAGACCTATGTGTGCGTACCTTACAGAGGAGAGGATCACTCAGACCACTCACACAACTGCTTCGAAAGTCCCAAATAAATTACCGCTGGGGATTCCCCTTCGCCTTAAATATTGTCCATGAAGGAAAAACCCTATCGATAAAAGATAGGAAGGATATCCCAGAGATCTGTGAATATCTGGGCTTAGATTCACCGGATCTACCATCCACTCTCAGCGATTCTGAAGCAGAACGTCAGACCCCAAATGAGGTCAATCATAAAAGAGCCAAGTGGGTTAAAGTCACCAAGAAGAAACCAAAATGATTCCTGAAAGTAAAGAAGTTCTACAACCCACGTGGCGCTTTCGCACATGACTCCACAGCTGGACAAGTTGCAGATGAGTATACAAAGTTTTTGACATTGATCTTATTTGCCTTCATCTATCCCCTAGGTAGAGACTAAGACACCCATGCTCAGGGTGAGAATCCATATCGGGATTTTCTTTATTCCTGTACACTAGGGAGTCGCCCCTCATACTGCAGTATAAACTGCTAACCCATAAGTTTAGATGTTTCTCTGGGTAATAATGATGATGCTGCAGTGACTCTAAAGATATATTAAGAGACACTATATCTCTCCGAATACAACAACACTGAACATTAAGAACTGTATCCAGAGACTTTGTTCGAAATTCACTAAAGTTTAGATAACCTTTGTTATTATTTTAGCTCCACATAAGCTACTTCAATAACCTGCACATAGCAGGCTGTTTACGGTTTATTTTCTTTTGTAGTGTTATCTCCCCCTGTGTTTGTTCTTTTTTTTTTCTTCTTCTTTTTTCTTCTCTTCTATCTTTTCTTCTCTTTACAGGGGTAAGATGGACATCAAAAGTTCTAATCGGGCGATAAGCCTGAACAATTGTTATATATGTTTTTCTAATTTGTTTCATTCTCAGTTTGATATGTTAACAAGTTTTTTTATTGTTCATATTTACATGTTTGTGTGGCCTCTATGTGCTTGTCAGACAGAGTACAAATGTCAAACACCACAATACCCACTACTCAGTTACGGCACTGATAGCATACAAAGTGACAACGCCTTTAGTCCCCATGACCCATGACTTCATTGTTCTCTCACACAATGTGAGAGGCCTTAACACCAATATCAAACGCAAGGTGGCCCTTACCCAATATATAAAGCTAAAAGCTAAAATTGTGTTTCTTCAAGAGACACATTTCACAGAGACCCTGATCCCTAAATATTGGCATTGACAGTTCCCGACCCACTTTCACTCCACATTAGACCAGAAAAAGAGGGGTGTCTCAATACTCATACACTCTTCCCTACAATTTCAGACAGACGAGGTTATAAAAGACCCTGAAGGGAGATTCCTCATTGTTAGAGGTCGCATACAAGGTATGACAGTCACCCTTTGCAACGTATATGCCCCAAATGACGGCCAACACACCTTCTTTCACCATGTCTCTCATATGTTAACACAATGGTCTCACTCCAGAATGATACTTGGGGGTGATTTTAATATCAATATTACAACTCACTCTTCTAGGAAGTTAACTAAACCTTCAAACAAACACCTCAGACAACTATCAATAGCAAAATCTATAAGGGAATCGATGTCAGAACATAACTTACTAGACACTTGGGAAACATTATATGGTAACACAACAGATCATACATTTTACTCACACGCCCATAATAGCTATACAAAACTAGATTACATATGGACTAGTCAAACCCTGATACCTAATATCATCTCCTCCAATATCCACCCATGTGTCTGGTCGGACCATTCGATAGTCCAACTCACCATGACAGGGCTAATTGATTTCCAACGCCAAAAATCCTGGACATTTGACCCATCTATACTTCAAAATGCGCAATTTAACACTGAGATAGGGAGATTAATGAAGGAATACTGGTCTTCAAATGTTAGCTCCACTATCAATTCACTCAGCCCCTGGGCTGCGCATAAACCCTTTATCCGTGGAATTCTGATAAAGGAGAAAGCCAGGATCATCACATTAGCAAATAAAAACATTAAGCAACTCCATTCAGATATTGCTATCTTAGAAACCCAACACAAAAACACATCTTCCAGTATAGTATTTAGAACCCTTCAAGCTAAGAGAAAACTACTATCGAAAATCCTAAATGATTCGGCGATGAGAGCCCTCCAAAAGCTAAAAGCTAATTATTTTTTACACTCTAATAAGCCTGATAGATATTTAGCCAATAAGCTACGTAATAGAACTAAATTATATTCGATAACTAATTTATATACCCAGGAGGGAACCCAAACTTCAAACCCCCAGGAAATAGCTAATATATTTGCTAATTATTATGAAACCTTATATGATGGGCAAAAAGTACAACATATTGACCAGACACAAAGGCTATTATCTCGATTTCTAAAACAAGCTAACCTCCCCACAATTACCCCTGAAGAAAATGATATCCTCAATGCAGAGATCACTATGCAAGAAATCCTCAATGTAATTAAAGATCTAAAATCAGGCAAAGCAGCGGGTCCCGATGGTCTACCTAGCGAGTACTATAAGATATTTAAAATATCCTTAATACCCCACTTACAAAAATTCTGCAATGATATAATGCTAGGATCCGACATTCCCACTGATTTGCTCCGAGCCAAAATTATAGTTATCCCTAAGCCAGGTAAAGATCCTACTCGGTGCCAAAGTTATAGACCCATATCTTTGATTAACCAGGATCTTAAGATCCTGACAAAAATATTAGCAAACAGACTCCAGACGATATTACCCCGCCTAGTTCATCCCGACCAGGTGGGCTTTATTAAGGGTAGGGAAGCCCCAGACAATGTCCGCAGAACCATAGACTTAACTGAACACCTGAGAAGAAAGGGGATGCCTTCTCTGCTCCTCTCCTTGGATGCGGAGAAGGCGTTCGATCGTATAGACTGGACCTATATGTTTCAGGTGCTCACAACAATGGGTTTTGGGGGATTGTTTATAAAAGCACTAAAAGGGATATATTCAAATCCTAAAGCCACGATTAGCGCAGCAGGATATATGTCTAGGACCATAAACATACAAAACGGAACAAGACAGGGGTGCCCCCTCTCACCACTCCTGTTTGCCTTATGCATCGAACCCCTAGTGGCATCCATTAGAAATGCAAATGAAATTAAAGGAGTGAGGATCCGCAACTCAGAATATAAGCTTTCGCTTTTTGCGGACGATATTTTATTGACCCTAACAGACCCATTTGGCTCTCTGACTAATCTCTACCGGATCTTACATGATTTTGCGGAAATCTCAGGATATAAGGTGAATGTTGACAAATGTGAAGCTTTACCATTAGCATTAACCCCTCACGCTAAAAAACTAATTGAAATCAACTTTAATATAAAATGGGTTAGGGACTCTCTTACCTATTTGGGGACAAAAATTTCAGACACCTATGACAGCTTATATAAACTAAACTATACCCCACTCCTACAATCCATTAGATGAGATCTTAGATCTTGGAAAAGGAACACCTTTTCATGGTATGGCCGCCTATCGTCCATAAAAATGAATGTTCTCCCGAGGATCTTATACCTCTTTAGAGCACTCCCGATCAGGGTCCCTCCCTCGGAGCTTCAGAAATTGCAATCAGAGTTAATCTCCTTTTTAAGAGGAGATGGTACAGCAAGGATAGCCTCCAACACATTGACTAGACACAGACGCTTGGGAGGAGTGGGAGTGCCGAATTTACAAAACTACTATTTAGCAGCTAGAATAGCTCAAGCCTCACTCCTTCATAAACCTCTGCAGGAGGTTATCTGGACAAAAATTGAGTCCGATAGTATAGAATTAGATCACACAGATGACCTTCTGTGGGGCTCTGGAGGAGACCCATCCTGGGAGAATCTTAGTCTACCTTCAACAATGGACACACTTTTCCACTGGAAGCAGCTAACCAAACACCCAACAGTACTCCCTCCCGGGACGTGGACTAAACCGATAAGATTCCTATTACCTAGGGAAACTCACAGATTAATAGATAAATGGGCCAACAAAGGGCTCTATAGGGTGGCGGATTTTCTCACCCAATCTCAGATAATTTCATTCAATAACTTGCAGGAACAAATAACCCCACACAAGCTACACTGGTTCTTATACCTCCAAATCTCCTCTGCCCTCAATAAACATAGGATCTCCCATGGGAAGCATTCACCCACTACTTTAGAACGAATATGCTCAAACCCGACCAGAGAAAAGCAACTCATATCTAGATTGTACATGATGATTCAGGATATACACTACACCGATAAATCATCTATAGTATTGAAATGGGAAGAGGATGGGGCTGATCAACTTTCAAAAGATGAATGGGACCAATTATATTTTGAATCATGCAAGGGCCTTATTAGTTTTTATAGATTTAGTGTGAAGTGATGCGCTTTGCTCTCCCAACTAGCCAATCTTAATATACTACCTCCTTCCTAGATAGTTCAAATATGGTATACAAATAACAATAAGGGTAGATGGCGCTAAAAAGCAATTGGGTAACTAAATAGTGGTATATAGTGAGGGATAATTCTCAAACCTCTCTTCTAAATTTAGACTATATCTAGATAGTCACAATTTTCCAACAAACTGATTCCCAATCTGTAGTTCAATCAAATCTATAACAACTTTTATTATCAGTATTTTTGAACAATTTTGCTCTAATAGACCAACTTGTACAGTAAAATTTCTTCAAGCTTTCATAATGCAAATAAATCTAAAATCATATATATTAACTGACTGTCAGCTTTAAAACATCTTAAAAAACGTTTGATAGACACAATATCTCTAAAATTCTTACTACAGTGACTGCTTCGTTTCTATGCAGTTAGAAAATACAGCTCTAATGCTTCAAATGTAAAACATATTCACAGTGATAAATGACAGCGGTATCTCTTTAAATTTTTTTTTTTTTTTTTTTGCCTGCAGGCTGTAACGTTTTTTCAGATAGTACAGTCTTTCCTTTGTATGCTGTTTTCACAGACAATTGATGCAGGTGCTTTTAAGTTGCAAATTACAGTCTCTGCTTCTATTAGCAATTGGTGTGGGTGTATTTCTTTAACCCCTTAATGACCGGACCATTTTTCAATTTTCTTACCCTTAATGACAATGGCTATTTTTACATTTCTGCAGTGTTTGTGTTTAGCTGTAATTTTCCTCTTACTCATTTACTGTACCCATACATATTATATACCGTTTTTCTCGCCATTAAATGGACTTTCTAAGGATACCATTATTTTCATCATATCTTATAATTTCCTATAAAAAAAAATATAAAATATGAGGAAAAAATTGAAAAAAACACACTTTTTCTAACTTTGACCCCCAAAATCTGTTACACATCTACAATCACCAAAAAACACCTATGCTAAATAGTTTCTAAATTTTGTCCTGAGTTTAGAAATACCCAATGTTTACATGTTCTTTACTTTTTTTGCAAGTTATAGGGCCATAAATACAAGTAGCACTTTGCTATTTCCAAACAACTTTTTTTCAAAATTAGCGCTAGTTACATTGGAACCCTGATATCTGTCAGGAATACCTGAATATCCCTTGACATGTATATATTTTTTTTTAGAAGACAACCCAAAGTATTGATCTAGGCCCATTTTGGTATATTTCATGCCACCATTTCACCGCCAAATGTCATCAAATAAAAAAAAAAGTTCACTTTTTCACAAATTTTGTCACAAACTTTAGGTTTCCCACTGAAATTATTTACAAACAGCTTCTGCAATTAAGGCACAAATGGTTGTAAATGCTTCTTTGGGATCCCCTTTGTTCAGAAATAGCAGACTTATATGGCTTTGTGGTTGCTTTTTGGTAAGTAGAAGGCCGCTAAATGCTGCTGCGCACCACACGTAAATTATGCCCAGCAGTTAAGGGGTTAAATTAGGTAGCTTGTAGGGAGCTTGCAGGGTTAATTTTAGCTTTAGGGTAGAGATCAGCCTCCCACCTGACACATCCCACCCCCTGATCCCTCCCAAACAGTTCTCTTCCCTCCCCCACCCCACAATTGTCCCCGCCATCTTAAGTACTGGCAGAAAGTCTGCCAGTACTAAATAAAAGGAGTTTTTATTTTTTTTAATAAAAAAAAATAAAATGTTTTAGCTGTGATGGACTCCTGCCTTAGCCCCAACCTCCATGATCCCCCCCCCCCCAGCAATCTAACCCTCTCCCCTACCTAATTGCCGCCATCTTGGGTACTGGCAGCTGTCTGCCAGTACCCAATTTGCCCCCCAAAAAAGTGTTTTTAATTATTATTTTTTATTTCTAATTTATTTTTTTCTGTAGTGTAGCAGCCCCCCACAATACCCCAACCCCCTCCCCCTCCCAGATCCTCATATATATATATTTCCCCCCCTCTTCCCACTCATTGGTGTCAGTGTGTTTAGGTGATCGCGGGCGTGCGCGCGCACCCGCGCGCTCCCGGCACCCGGCGTGCACATTGCACTAACAGGAGCCGGATGCCGGGTAGCGATGGGCTGCCCACCCGCCTCCCTGTTGCGCTCCCACCCACCAACGAACCGGCCGCATCGCTACCGGTGCAGAGAGGGCCACAGAGTGGCTCTCTCTGCATCGGATGCTTTCTAAGGGTATTGCAGGATGCCTCAATATCGAGGCATCACTGCAATACCCTGAGAGCTGCTGGAAGCGATTGCGATCGCTTCCAGCACTCTCTTAGACAAGTGACGTACCAGGTACGTCCATTGTCACTAACTGCAAGTTTTTGCAGGACGTACCTGGTACGTCACTTGTCATTAAGGGGTTAAAAAACTTTGTGCTCTGAGACATGGTGATTATACAGTTCAGAGTATAATAAAATATTGGTTCTTGTGATTTATGGGAGGTAGCTCCCTTACGCTTAATCTATTTCAGCCTCTTTGTGTTCAGATGATTTCTCACCTCTTTGGCCTTATTAGTGCAGACCTTAGAGAGAATTCAATAAAAACAGCGTTTAGGTGGTATCTTACACCCCCTAAAATGTCACATTACTCTGTAAACAAATCCAAACTATGCTACAGAGGCTGTGGGATACAGGTGTCTTATAGACACATGTGGTGGGACTGTGAACCTATCAAAAATATATGGCAGATGGTTAATGGCCTCCTTAGCAGGGTACTAGATGAACAGATAGCACTAACCATTGATCAAGCACTCCTTCATAGACGATTTCCCAATTTGAACACAGCCATTAATAAGTTCATTAAAATAATTTGTACGGCCACTAGAGTTTGCATAGCAAGACACTGGAAGGAGGGACCCCCTACTTGGAGAGAGGTTCTAGACAAAATACAAGATATTTACACCACATCTGAAAGGGTAGCATGGATACAAGGGGACACAGAACAATTCAATAAAATATGGTTCTACTGGATAATGCACAATACATCAGTGAAAAGGTAGTGGACACTACAAATAAGAGACTTTGACGGGAAACTTAAATACTCTGTAAACATAGACATGACTAGGCCAAACGACAAATTCAAATTAAGCTACGTAAGAAACTAATTCATAACACAGACATAGTTCTTGTTTAATTTTGGTATATTTTTATTTTATTTTTGTTTTTTCTTTTTTTTTTGTTTCTGTTTTTTTTTAATAGGTTGTATAATTTTGTTTACTTATAATACCTAATATAGATTTTTGCTAAGGTAATATGATACACAAAATGTTTCTATGCAGCTATAAAATGTAACATCGTCCATGATACTGAATATATTGTTCTCAGAATGTACCGGTATAAGCTTTCACGGTAGTGTTGTAAAAAAAGAACATGAAGGCTGAAGCTAGCGCTGCTGAATACTGAGGCGGTCCCCCCCCCCCCCCTCTACTGAAGCCCGCGCCCAGGCTGTAAACATTTGTTTGTGAATGTGCACGCGCTAGCTTCACCCTTCATGTTCTTTTTTTACAACACTACCGTGAAAGCTTATACCGGTTGGTTGTGTGTCTAATTTGGCAATGGTGATTGATTATCAAAAATGGGAATCGGCAATTCCCGGAACTCCACCCACACACATCTCTTCAGCTAACAGTCTTCACAAGCAGACCGCAGCAGGGATAACTCCTTTTTTTCCCTGTGCGGTGCTATTAACACTTTGAGCGGGGAGGAGAAGGGTTACAAGGGTTTGCAGAAAAGGCAGCTGGGGGGGATCTCTAGATGTCTCACGTACCGGTGTTCGGCCCCTCCCTCCATAACGCAACACTGGAGTGCTATGTTTTCTGTGTGATATCATAAAAGCATATAAATGATAACAAAGAGTGGACACATAGTCCTATACAACCGGCCCTTTGAGGCCCTTTGAGGGTGACCAAACTGCTGATGTGGCCCCCGATGAATTTGAGTTTGACACCCCTGGTATACGCTGTCGGCATTTAACATTGCACAAGCATTTCTGGTGAAATGCGTGTGCAATGCTGCCCCCTGCTCACTGGCGGAGAAGTTAAGGAGCAGCGGTCTTATCACCGCTGCTTTTTAACTTCTGTTTCAGGCGGACTTGTGACAAGTGACATCTCTGGCTTGCTGAGATGGAATCACACTTTTCAGGAGACCAATTTAACAAGTAGAAGTAGACTGAAAGTACCTATCAGCCAAAGAGCAAACAAAGGAAGTACCTATCAGCCAATGAGCAAACTTAGGAAGTAACTATCAGCCAATGAGCAAACATAGGAAGTACCTATCACCCAATGAGCAAACATAGAAAGTAACTATGAGCCAATGAGCAAACATTGGAAGTACCTATCAGCCAATGAGCAAACATAGGAAGTAACTATCAGCCAATGAGCATAAGTAGTAAATACACAAACAGTACTGCTGTATTCATTTGAATTTACTTTTACATTTTTAGGAAAAACAACACATTTAAATGCCGCTTATTTCTATGGACGATACAACTCTTTTGAGTACAATTTCTAGTTAAGTTTCTGCTTTAGTCTGTACATTTTATGTAAAATCATTGTATTTATTAATTACACACCTTCTTTCCTGTATTGCAGGCAGAAGGCCACGGGATTGCTGCATTCCACCGGCTTCCACACGATAAGGGCTCCGTCTTTGTACACCTGGGCAACTTCAGGGGTGCTGGGGCAACAGGGGACCTCTGGTGTTGAAAATAAGCAGAGTTTGCTGCATTAACTTTATCTTTACGGGTTCTTTTAAAATTACATCACCCATAAATTATTAATCATGCACAGTAAAACAAACTGTAGAATTTATATATTCACTATTTATTTTGCCTGCTGTAAATGTTATATACCCCTGAGTTTTTAGCAGCACCAAGAGAGATAGTAATGGACACTTGCAGGATACAGAACCTTAACTAGTTTGCATTATACAAATTAATGGTCTCATTTATACCTGTCACTAATTGGCTACATCTATGGGGTCATTAATACAAAAAAATACTTATTTTTAAAATCACATAGCTCACACATATATATCTAACATAATATGCCAGCTCACAATTCTGTCATTGTCACCTATGCTGCATGTCCCGACCCATTTCTTATGATTTCCTTTAAACAGTGACTGGTTCCAGGCGGTCTTGCTGCCCGGTGTAAACCCCGCCCCAGGCCATGCTGATAGGCTGCTGAGACCTCCATTCATGAGGACAAAGACTCACTTCTGCCCTCCCAAATTCCTACCTTTTAAGCATCAAGTTCCAATGTTGCATACAAGATGTTAAGAGGGATAATAATGCAGAACTATAGAGTTAATGCCCGTAGATCTAAATGTGCCCATATGAATCTTTTTAGGATCTACACTGTCTGATACAATTCAATAATTAATTAGCTTGAAGTTTCCATTTGTTTATATAATTAATGGTAGGTTTTGGGTCTCAAACTGTCAATTTTTGTTTTACTCCAAAAGTGATTTATTTAGAGAGAAAAAAAAACAACAATAAAAAAACCAGGCTTCTTGGCATAGTCAATAGATCATCCTTGTGTTTGGATTATACAGGTATACCCCGCTCATACAGCGGGTTAGGGACCGGAGCCCCGCTGTAAAGTGAAAACCTGCATTAAAGTGAAACAAGGCGGTTTTAGTTTTTTTTTATACTTGCCAGTGTGTTTAAAAACTTGAAAACATGTTTGAACTAACATATATTTGGGGTGCAATAGCGCTATGTTTAGTTTAACACTCGCACAGCACAGTATTCAATTAATATTTAATAAAAACTGTACCTGTAAAATATTGACAATTACTGTAGTAAAATTTGCCAGACTATAAAACTGAGACACAGATTGCACTGTAATGCTGTAAACAAAGTGAACTGCTCATAACAAAATGGTGCCAGTCACTTTTCTCGCAATCGCAAAAAGATTACAGCACTGTTTCAAAATCCTTGGAGGTTGAACTTCAGCTCCACAAAGTGCTGTATTAGCGAATCGCTGTAAAGTGAAGCGCTGTAAAGTGAGGTATACCTGTATTCCATTTATAAACTCAACAACTAATAATAACAACACAGATCACCATTAAAGTTTATTCAGATTTTTGTTGATTCTACCAGTTGTTAAAGGGACAGTCTAGTCCAAAATAAACATTCATGGTTCAGATAGGGCATGTCATTTTAAACAATTTTCCAATTTTTTTTTATCACCAATTTTGCTTTGTTCTCTTGGTATTCTTAGTTGAAAGCTAAACCTAGAAGGTTCATATGCTAATTTCGAAGCCCTTGAAGGCCGCCTCTTTTCTCAGGGCATTATGACAGTTTTTCACCACTAGAGGGTGTTAGTTCATGTGTGTCATATAGATAACACTGTGCTCATGCACATGGAGTTCCTAGGAGCCAGAACTGATTGGCTAAAATGCAAGTCCATCAAAAGAACTGAAATAAGGGGGCAGTTTGCAGAGACTTAGATACAAGGTAATCACAGAGGTGAAAAGTGTATTTATATAACTGTGTTGGTTATACCAAACTAAGGAATGGGTAATAAAGGGATTATCTATCTTTTAAAACAATAACAATTCTGGTGTAGACTGTCCCTTTAAGTTTATGCTTGAAGTAACATTTTGTTTATTCTTTCAATGATGCTAAGGGATCATCAAATCAAGAAAATAGAGAGACGCACTCACTGAGACAGAACAATAGCTAGAAAAACTTCCGTGCTTGTCCACAAGGCCAGTGCCATTCAGGGTGCAGTCTCTTTTTGCACACTATGCCTTTTCACAGAGAAAATATATCCTGTAGCATATCAGTCTGATCCTCCTCAATGACAGTCTAGTGCCGAAATACCAGGCAATTCTTCTCTGAACAAGGGGAAACCAGATATGGACTCCTTGCCCTAGAGATATGCAACTGCACCTCACTGACGAGACCCAAGAGAGGCCGAAACGTACGTCTGGGGTTTGTTGTTTGTCTTGTTCAGAGAGGAATTGCCTGGTATTTCGGCACTAGACTGTCATTGGGCAGGATCAGACTGATATACTACAGGTTATTTTTTCTCTGTGAAAAGGCATATTGTGCAAAAAGAGACTGCACACTGAGTGGCACTGGCCTTGTGGACAAGCACAGAAGTTTTTCTAGCTTTTGTTCTGTCTCAGTGAGTGCGTCTCTCAGTTCGCTTGTTTTTATGCTAAGGGATCATTATCAGGTCTGTACTTTTATTTGTATTTGCAATAGACCAAACATTTTAACAGCATTTGAATTCCCTACACTAGGTGCTTTAGGACTGTAAAGGATTTGCTTAAGGATTAAATATTTTGAATAAAGTATAGAGTTAGGTCTTTTTTTCATTGGTTCTCTTAATGTTGTGAAGCTGGATCATTTCATTATGTATTTTGGCAAAACAGATGATTACCATGAGATGGCTTCCGATTCAATCGCTAAGCAGCATCAGCTTTGTGATGGGTAAATTTGAAGGCTCAAGTGCCATTAACCTGAGTATTTTCTCTGTTTATCTTATTATGTAAATGTTTTTCTTGTACTTTTCAGAACTTAAAAATCTCCAAATGTATAAAGGCAAAATATATGGACCTTGGTAATTATGATAACATAATGTTATCTGCACCAACTGTAAACTTTGAGAATTTTTATGGGGTTGTTACTGTGTAGCATTATTTTATTAGTTTGTTCTTGGTTTTATTTGTGATATTTTTCTCTTTGTATTGCATTAGAATATGAATCAGTTACCAGCTTTCTTTATAATGCAGCAGGTGGAGGCACTGCCAAGAGCGTTGCTAGCCACACAGGCGTAAATCCCCAGATCCTGCGCATTAATCACCAATATTGTGAGAAGCTGGTAGTTCTTAAGCGTCGAAGAGATGAGTACTCGGTCACTGCTCTGAATAGACACTCCATCTGCAAAGAGAAATGAGAGAAGGTGAGGAGTCACCATGGTTTACTGACTATTCATGTGTTTCTAATTTAAAGGGACAGTCTACTCCAGAATTTTTATTTTATAAAAATATAGATAATCCATTTATGACCCATTCCCCAGTTTAGCATAACCAACAGTTATATAAATACACTTTTTACCTGTGTGATTACCTTGTATCTAAGCCTCTGCAGACTGACCCCTTATTTTAGTTCTTTTGACAGACTTGCGTTTTAGCCAATCAGTGCTGACTCATAAATAACTTAATATTTATTTATTCTAAACTAATGGCTAAAATGAAGAAAGATAAACCTTAAATGTCATTAAATTCTGAAGACTTACCTTTAAACCACTCCACTGCTAGTGCAGGTTGAGCGGTTCTGCAGGACAGAGTCACCGAGTGACCCACCACAACAGTCTGGTCTGTCAGCTCTTCTACAAAAGCTGGTGCTGGAACAACAAAAGGGAAACATTTATCTTTGGGGAAATGTTAATAATTTGTCAGCATTATAAGAACAGTTTACATAGATAAAACTATATGTGAAGATATATAGGGGCCAATTTGGTCCACTCAGCCTTTCAGGTCCACTCAGCCTTTCATCCTTCTGAGGTCGATAAAATGAGCAGCGCCTTGAGACCCTTACGGGTGATTAGCTGCGCTTTACAAGTACCCAGTACGTGCGTACAATTTATGAAAGTGTGGGCGGACATGATATAATGTAGTGTATCATGTCCGCTGCACATCGATAAATGCCGACAGCATATTTATCATTGCACAAGCAGTTCTTGTGAACTGCTTGTGCAATGCCGCTCCCTGCAGATTGGCCGCTAGCAGGGGGTGTCAATCAGCCTGATCAGATAGGATCAGGCGGATTGATGTCCGCAGCCTCAGAGCAGGCGGACAAGTTATGGAGCAGCGGTCTTTTTCCGCTGCTTCATAACTGCTGTTTCCTGTGAGCCTGAAGGCTCGCGCGGAAACAGGGGCATCAAGCTCCATTCAGGACTTGATAATTCGGCCCCATGGTCACCTAGTTCTGAAGTGGGCTGAGCTACAATTATTAGATCTTTGATACCTGCAGAAATGTGATTGGTTTATTCACATTCGGGCATCCTATCAAAATAAAATAACATTTTGTGTATAATATATGGCAACATTCAAAATTTGGCACACTCCTAAGCCTCTCTAGATATGCTGTTATGGAAAGGAGTTATGTTTCAACAAAGGATATATAAATACAGAGGTAAAATTGCTACCAGAAAGAAAAAGGGACATTTATAAAAAGTTGTATGTTCTATCTGAATCATGAAAGCTTAATTTTAACTTCTATGTTCCTTTAAAGGGACACAAAGCACTTTGAAATTGTAATATATATATATATATATATATATATATATATATATATATATATATATATATACTTATTTGTATTAAAACAACTTTGCATTATATTTTCATTACTTATTTTTTCCCCTCTTCCCTCTAATTTAAGTCTTAAAATGGTGGATTCGTGATTTCTGAGAATTAGACGAGCAAACGACAGATTTCACAAGCCTAACTCTGCTACATATCTATCCCTAACTGGTCACAGCAGAGATGACTAGATGACTGATCAGAATGGAAATTTTTCCAACAAGTTTAGATTTACACCTCCAAAGTGGTAGGGAGAGTTTGGGTATTTAAAAAAAAGCAATTGCAGCAAACAAGGTGTTAATGCACCCAAAACAATTTCATCCACCGAGTATGTTACTTTAAAGGGGCATGAAATCCAATTTTTTTCTTTCATGATTTAGATTGAGCATGCAATTTTAAACAACTTTCTAATTTACTTCTATTATCTAATTTGCTTAATTATCTTGATATGCTTTTCAGCAAAGGATATCAAGATAATTAAGCAAATTAGATTGCTGATTAGTTGCTGAGTGGTGGCTACATTTAGATGCCATGTGTGATTGGCTCATCCATGTACATTGCTATTTCTTCAACAAAAGATATTTAAAAAATGAAGCAAATTAGATAATAGACGTATATTGGAATGTTGATTAAAATTGTATTCTCTATCTGAATCATGAAAGAAAATTTTGGGGTTTAATGTGCCTTTAATGCAAAACTGCAATAAAAACATATTTTATACTTACCTGATAAATTTATTTATTTCCGGATATGGTGAGTCCACGGAATCATCAATTACTAGTGGGAATATCACTCCTGGCCAGCAGGAGGAGGCAAAGAGCACCACAGCAAAGCTGCTATATGTCACTTCCCTTACCCATAATCCCCAGTCATTCTGCCGAAGGAAAATGGAAAAAGAAGATAACACAGAGGTGTAGAGGTGCGTGAAGTTTTAGAAAAAAAATAACTGTCTTAAATAAAGGGTGGGCCAAGGACTCACCATATCTGGAAATACATTTATCAGGTAAGCATAAATTATATTTTGTTTCCTAAAATATGGTGAGTACACGGAATCATCAATTACTAGTGGGAACCAATACCCAAGCTAGAGGACACAGATGATAAGGGAGGGACAAGACAGGTAACCTAAACAGAAGGCACAACTACTCAAAGAAACTTCCTCCCAAAAAAAGCATCAGCCGAGGGAAAAGTCAAATGATAGAATTTGGAAAAAGTTGCAGCCTTGCAAATCTGTTCCACAGAAGCTTAATTTTTGAAAGCCCAGGAAAAAGAAAACAGCCCTCATAGAATGAGCTGTCAATCTCTCAGGAGGTTGCTGTCCAGCAAACTCATAAGCCAAACAAATAAAAACTCTTTAACCAAAAAGAAAAAGAAGTAGCCGAAGCTATCTGTCCCTTTCACTTCTCAGAGAAACAAACAAACAAAATAGAAGACTAACGAAAATCCGTAGTCACCTGTAGATAGAAGAGAGAAGAAGGATAAGGACACAAAGAAGGAACAACAAATTCCTGATCAATATTCCTGATCGAAATAACGTTAGGCAGGAAAATCAACTTAGTATGCAGAACCACCTTATCAGAATGAAGGAAAGATAAGGGGAAACATACTGCAACGCCGAGAATTCAGAGACTCTCCAAGCAGAAGAAATGGCCACAAAAAACCTTCCAAGATAACATCTTAATATCTAAAGAATGCATAGGGGCATATTTATCAAGCTCCGAAAGGAGCTTGATGCCCCGTGTTTCTGGCGAGTACAGCAGTTATGAAGCAGCGGTCACAAAGACCGCTGCTCCATAACCTGTCCGCCTGTTCTGAGCAGGCAGACAGACATCGCCGGAAATCAAACCGATCGAGTACGATCGGGTTGATTGACACCCTCCCGCTGGCGGCCCATTGGCCGCGAGTCTGCAGGGAGCGGTGTTGCACCAGCAGCTCTTGTGAGCTGCTGATGCAATGCTGAATACAGCAAGCGTATTGCTAGCCGTATTCAGCGAGGTCTGGCGGACCTGATACGCACTGTCGGATCAGGTCCGCCAGACCTTGATAAATATGCCCCATAGGCTCAAACGGAGCCTGCTGTAAAACTTTAAGAACAAGGTTAAGACTCCAAGGAGGAGTAACAGGTTTAAACACAGGTCTGATTCTGACCAAGGCCTGACAAAAAGATTGTATGTCTGGCACATCCGCCAGGCACTTATGCAGCAAAATAGACAGAGCAGAAACCTGACCCCTCAGAGTACTAGCCGCCAAACTCTTCTCCAGATCCTTCTGGATAAAGGACAAAATCCTAAGAATCCTGACTCTACTCCAATAGTAACCTTTGGATTCACACCAATAAAGATATATACACCATATCTTATGATACATTTTCAGAGTAACAGGCTTATGAGCCTGTATAAAGATCTCAATGACCGACTCAGAAAAACCACTGCTTAGAAAAAGTTAAGCGTTCAATCTCCAAGCAGACAGCTTCAGAGAAGCGAGATTTGGATGAAGAAAGAGACCCTGAAACAGGAGGTCCTTGCTCAGAGGTAGTCTCCACAGAGGCAGAGACAACATTCCCACCAGGTCTGTATACCAGGTACTGCGAGGTCACACAGGTGCTATGAGAATCACCAACGCCCTCTCCTGTTTGATCAGAACAATAACTCTTGGCAAGAGAACAAACAGAGGAAACAGGTCTGCTAGACTGAAAATCCAAAGAACCGCCAGAACATCTATCAGGAAATGCCTGAGGATCCCTTGACCTTGAGCCATACCACAGGAGCTTAGCATTCTGCCCTGAGATACACATCTGGCTGCCTCCAATTGAGGATTAAAACTTGAAACACCTCCGGGTGGAGTTTCCCCTCCCCTGGATGAAAAGTCAGTCGGCTCAGAAAATCCACTTCCCAATAGTCCACTCCTTGGAATGTAAATCTCATATAGACAACCGTTGTGGGCCTTTGCCCACTAAATAATTTGGGCCACCTCTGACATGGCCAAGGAACTCTGAGTTCCCCCTGGTGGTACTGAAACCTGATAAACCAGGCTAAAGATAACTGAGGCCAAACCAGAAAAGCATTGAAGTTGTTCTCAGCTCTAGAATGTTGATGGGGAAAACTGATTCCTCCTGAGTCCATAAACCCTGAACCTTCAACAAGCCCCAGACTGCTCGCCAACCTAGAAGGCTGGCAACCGTGTTTACAATCACCCAGGAGGCTCTGCAGAAGCAAGTTCCCTCTGAGAGGTGTTCCTGAGACAACCAACATAGAATAGAGTCCTTTGACTCCTGATCCAGATCTATTCGCGAGATAGATCCACATAATCCCCGTTCCATAGTCTGAGCATGCATAACTATAGAGACCTGAGATGGAACCAAGCAAATGGAATGATGTCCAAGGAAGCCACCTTCAGAGCAATTACCTCCATACATTGAGCCACTGATGGCCGAGTAGAGAGGACTGAAGGGTAAGACAATAAACGAAAAACTTTGTCTTTCTGACTTCTGTCAGAAAAATCTTCAATAATAGGGAGTCTATTATGGTCCCCAAGAACACTACCCTTGTAGCAGGAACCAGAGAACCTTTTGCCAGAATCACCTTCCATCCGTGGGAGCAAAGAAAAGACAACAAGATCTCCAAATGAGTTATTGCTTATTGAAAAGACTGCACCAGAACCAGAAAGTCGTCCAGATGGGCCCCACTGCAATGCCCCAAAACCAAAAGTGATTGCCTAAGAAGGCAAACCTCAGAAACTTGTGATGGTCCTTATGAATAAAAACATGAAGATATGCATTCTTTAGGTCTATGGTTGTCAAGAATTGACCCTCTTAGACCAGGGGAAGGATGGAACGAATAGTCTCCATCCTGAAGGTTGGTACTCTGAAAAATTTGTTTAAACACTTCAGATCTAGAATTGGTCTGAAAATTTCCTCTTTTTTGGGAACCATGACCAGATTTGAGAAAAACCAAGACCCTGTTCCTGCGGAGGAACAGAAACTATTACCCCCATGGCACAAATTGACACAATTTAAGGACGCCTCTCTTTTAATATGGTCTACAGATAATCGTGAGAGAAGAAACCTACCTCTGGTAGGAAAGGTCTTAAAATCTATCTTGTACCCCTGGGATACGAAGTCTACCGCACAGGGGATCAGAACATCTCGTATCCAGGCTTGAACAATAAAAGAAAGTCTGCCCCCTACAGGATCCGAGTCCGGATCGGGGACCAACCCTTCATGTTGACTTGGAGTCAGCTGCGGATTACTTAGACTATTTCCCCTTGTTCCTAAACTGACTAGACTTCCAGGAAGACTTGGATAGCTCTTACTTGGAGAAAGAAAAAGAGGGCTAACCTCTAAATTTACGAAAGGAACAAAAATAACTCTGATGTCCTTTCTGTTTATTCCCTTTATCCAGAGGAAGAAAAGAACCTTTTTTATCAGAAATAATTTCAGCCAAAACCAGGACCAAACAAGGTCCTACCCTTGAAAGGAGTCGCTAAGAACTTAAATTTAGATGAAACATCTGCATACCAGGAATGAAGCCATAAAGCTCTGCGAGATAAAACTTCAGAAACCAGACATTTTTGCTCCCAGCTTAATAACTTGTAAATAAGCATCCGTGATAAAAGGAGTTGGCTAATTTAAGAGCCTTAATCCTATCCTGGATCTCCTCAAGAGGAGTATCTGTCTGAATAGAATCAGAAAAAGCATCAAACCAGTAAGCTGCTGCACTGATAACAGTGGCAATATACACCGCAGGCTGCCATTGAGGACCCTGGTGAAAATATTTTTTTTAAATAAAGCCTCCAACTTCTTATACATTGGATCCTTTAAAAACAACTATCCTCTAAGAGAATAGTGGTCCTCTTAGCCAAAGTGTAAATTGCTCCTTCCACCTTAGGAACCGTTTGCCATGACTCCATAAAAGAGTCAGCAATAAGAAACATTTTGTTGAAAATTGGAGATGGAGAAAAAGGAATTCCAGGTCTCTCCCACTCCTGTGCAATAATCTCAGAAGCAAGGTGCAGAAAAAACATGTACCCCCAAACAGAACAGTTTATATTAAACTGAGCCACCAATAAATTAAAAACTCTCCTCATAAACAGAGCCTGCTAGCTGCCACAAGTAAACTACCTAAGAAGTAAAAGTAAAATATACGTCCCAGCAGCTTTTAAGCTGAATAAGTGCCAGATTCTTTCTACATAAGAAAAATAAAATTGGCACTTACCTTAACCCCTTAATGACCGGACCATTTTTCAATTTTCTTACCCTTAATGACAATGGCTATTTTTACATTTCTGCGGTGTTTGTGTTTAGCTGTAATTTTCCTCTTACTCATTTACTGTACCCACACATATTATATACCGTTTTTCTCGCCATTAAATGGACTTTCTAAAGATACCATTATTTTCATCATGTCTTATAATTTACTACAAAAAACATAATAAAATATGAGGAAAAAATGGAAAAAAACACACTTTTTCTAACTTTGACCCCCAAAATCTGTTACACATCTACAATCACCAAAAAACACCCATGCTAAATAGTTTCTAAATTTTGTCCTGAGTTTAGAAATACCCAATGTTTACATGTTTTTTGCTTTTTTTGCAAGTTATAGGGCCATAAATACAAGTAGCACTTCGCTATTTCCAAACCACTTTTTTTCAAAATTAGCGCTAGTTACATTGGAACCCTGATATCTGTCAGGAATACCTGAATATCCCTTGACATGTATATATTTTTTGTTAGAAGACAACCCAAAGTATTGATCTAGGCACATTTTGGTATATTTTATGCCACCATTTCACCGCCAAATGCGAGCAAATAAAAAAAAAAACTTTACATTTTTCACAATTTTAGGTTTCTCACTGAAATTATTTACAAACAGCTTGTGCTATTATGGCACAAATTGTTGTAAAAGCTTCTTTGGGATCCCCTTTGTTCAGAAATAGCAGACTTATATGGCTTTGGCATTGATTTTTGGTAATTAGAAGGCCGCTAAATGCTGCTGCGCACCACACGTAAATTATGCCCAGCAGTGAAGGGGTTAATTAGGTAGGTTGTAGGGAGCTTGCAGGGTTAATTTTAGCTTTAGGGTAGAGATCAGCCTCCCACCTGACACATCCCACCCCCTGATCCCTCCCAAACAGCTCTCTTCCCTCCCCCACCCCACAAATGTCCCCGCCATCTTAAGTACTGGCAGAAAGTCTTATAAAAAAAAATATATATTTTAGCTGTGATGGACTCCTGCCTTAGCCCCAACCTCCATGATCCCCCCCCCCCCAGCTCTCTAACCCTCTCCCCTATCTAATTGCGGCCATCTTGGGTACTGGCAGCTGTCTGCCAGTACCCAATTTGCCCCAAAAACAAAAGTGTTTTTTGTTCTTTTGTTTTTTTTTTATGTTTTCTGTAGTGTAGCAGGCCCCCACAATACCCCTATCCCCCTCCCCTTCCCAGATCCTTTTATATTATTTTATTAAAAAATCTTTCCCCCCCCCCTTCCCTCCTCATTGGTGTCAGTGTCAGTGCCAGCTAATGCGCGCGCGCACACATGCACGCGCACGCGCGCCCCCCGCACGCTCCGGGCACCCGGCGTGCACATTGCACTTCTAGGAACCGGATGCCGAGTAGCGATGGGCCGCCCACCCGCCTCCCTGTTACGCTCCCACCCACCAACGAACCGGCACCATCTCTACCGGTGCAGAGAGGGCCACAGAGTGGCTCTCTCTGCATCGGAGTCTTCTAAAAAGGTATTGCAGGATGCCTCCATATGGAGGCATCACTGCAATACCCTGAGAGCTGCTGGAAGCGATTGCGATCGCTTCCAGCACTCTCTTAGACAACTGACGTACCAGGTACGTCCATTGTCATTAACTGCTTGTTAATGCATGACGTACCTGGTACGTCAGTTGTCATTAAGGGGTTAAAATACAACTGTTTGGCAGCAGGACAGCTCATCTGGTTTGAGAGGAGCTATCCCTCACATGGACCTGTGGACAAAAGATGAGACTGAGTAAGCTTACTCAGGCTATCTGAATAGGTCAGCAAAAATGTTTGGGAAAACGCAGAAGGGATTGTACCCTACAAGTTCCAAATTGCTTAAAAGCCACCACTGCCCTACTGAAGAGACTAACATGGGCTAAAGATAAACCCCAGAAAAGATCAGAGGAAACCTACTCTGCTTTAAAATAATAAAATCTTGATTGTAGATCAGACACCTAAAACTTCACCTCCTCCTTGCACCGCAGGCAAAGAGAATGACTGGGGATTATGGGTAAGGGAAGTGACATATATAGCAGCTTTGCTGTAGTGCTCTTTGCCTCTTTCTGCTGGCCAACTAGTAATTGATGATTCCGTGGACTCACCATATCTTAGGAAAGAAATGTAATTACACAGTGCATTATCTCCCTGTAAGTTGCAAACAGTTTTGTGAAAGGTCATACTACAGTGGTCTTGGTAAAAATCTCATCAATATTAGCTCTTAAAATTATAAATATTTTGACACGTTGTTTTAGAAAAGTTATCTTCCAAAGCCACAACATATTTTTTTTAATCTCTCTATATGAGCATGGATCAGGTAATTTTATTATTTTATGAAAAAATATTGTGATCACTGTTCATATGATTAAGTTAATGAAAGCCTCTTGGTATATGTTTCTAATGAAATGATCACAAGCAAAGCAACATCTTAGGCTTTTTTTTAGATTTCACACCCACCTGAAATACTTTTGTCTTTTGCAGACAGGTTAGACAGTTTGAATGATGAAATTCCTGACTTCTTTTTAGCCAGTCCCGAAAGTCTTTCAGAGGATTCTTGGGCAACAAGTTCAGTCTTTGCATTGGCAGAGCCTAAAAAAATAAATGTAGGAATACAGTAGATTTAATAATGAATAGTGATTTTTGATTACACATGTACAATCAGACTCTTTCGGTCTGATCCCAATGCAGAAGAAGGCAGCTGCAAGCCGCATTAGCCTCAAAATAACTGAATGCAAATGTCTACTTTAGACCCATACTCTCACACTAAGGAGTAGATTTATCAAGCAGCGAATTCTGCAATTTACCCCCGAGCCGGAAACTTAAGTTAAGAAGCAGCGGTCATAAGACCACCGCTCCTTAACTCATCTGCCACCTCTGATGTGGCGAACAGCAATCAGCTGAAATACGATCGGGATGATTGACACCCCCCGCAAGTTAATAAATCGGCTCCATAGACTGTTTTGGAATTTTTGTGCAGGAACAATTTATTCAGAGCTCCTGGATAAAAATAGTAGAGTCTATTTGCTTATTGCAGGTGCCATTTTGGTGGGAAAGCAATTTACTTAAAGAAGAACTAAACACGGTAGAATTACATAATCACCAAATGCATAAAGACAATGCTATTACACTTCATCTAAGTTTTAAGTGAGTAATGGATTTTTGTTTCTGAAAAATGTGATTTCTTCTATTTTTTATCATGTAACAGTCATCAGTGAATCACAGACTTCTATCTGTATACTATGTGAAGTCTTGCCTCAGAAAGTGCACATATAAAGCTAGATTACATATAGGGTCTATGGGGTAGATCTACTAAATATACTTGTCTAAATATGTGTATGTATGTGCATGTGTGTGAGTGTGTATATATATATATATATATATATATATATATATATTTACATACACACACAATCGAGCCATTTCCAGTTGAATACAAGAAAAAAACATTTTAATCAATATTAATATTTAACAATATTTTTTTTAATGTCTATATACTGTAAATATTTTACAGTCCAATATTCTACACATAGTAGAAAATGTTCTAAGTATTTTTAAATATATATTTCAATATATATCTGTGTATACCTATTCTTCTCTCTCTCTCTCTCTCTCTCTCTCTCTCTCTCTCTCTCTCTCTCTCTCTCTCTCTCTCTCTCTCTCTCTCTCTCTCTCTCTATCTATCTATATATATATATATATATGTATATATATATATAGATATATATTTTACAAAAAAATAATTATTTATAAAATATAAATATATATAAAGAGAGAGAGATAGATTTAAAAAGAAATAACAATTTCTTCTATGTGAAGAACATTGGAATGTAAAATATGCATAATTCATGTCGGATATAGTGCACCAGGTTAAATGCGTTCAGGTTAGCACAAGAAAGAAGAGTGTTAGTTTTTTTAATGAAATTCCAGCTCTATTGAAGTCCATGGGAAAAATAAGTTAATGCAGTTGCAGTATCCTCGGTAAATAGTGCGCTAGTTTTGATCTAGCCCATTAAAATACTTTTCCATTTAGTCCATTTCTTCAAAGACCTCAAACATGTTTGTTATTGAACACTACTTTCTATGTTTTATTTTTTAGCATGTTATGTTTTCTGTGCAAAATATTTGTCCCTATTTATAAAATTTCGATTATTCTCAAAGTTAGTATTATCAGAATGATTTACCTTTACAACATTAGTACAGCAACCATCAGTGGGTACTGACCTTCCTTTCTCTCCTGTCCATTTCCCTGTTTTCCTTTGATAATTCGAGAAATGTTGGCTACAGAAGCTTTAACTTTTTGTTTGAGAGTTTGGTCTGAAGATTTTCCGGTAGTATCAGATTTACCATGTGATCTGAAGAGTTTGATGCGTTTCTTAGAAGATGAACTTTTCCTCCCTTTGCTTCCAGATTTTTGTTTATCAAGTGACTGCAATGCAAGAGATTCATCAATAGCTTCTGCATGTACAGCCTTTAGCACTTTCTCAAACATGGTTCTTTCAAAACCCTGAGTTATACCATTGGAGTGTTGTGAGTGTAATGTTGGCTTTTCTGCAATGGAAGGTTGTTGCTCTTCTTCAATGTTCAATGATTCCCTAGTTACATTTATATCTGTGTATTCACGAAAGCCTTCTACATTCTCAGACTCTGTGGTTTCCTGAGAAGATGCTTTAAAATCATAAAAATCAAAGAAATGTAGACATGACGGTTCCAGATCATCTGCACCAACTGCTAGATGCTCTAAACTGTTGGATGTGCTGTCAAATAGTAATTCTTTGATCTCCACCAGGGAAACTTCAGAATGTCTTCCAGCTTCTTCAAAGTCAGAGAAATTGTCAGACCTCCTTCCTGTCCCAGAGCTGTCAGAATGAGAAATAAATGTTTTACTGGAGCTGCGGCTATCAATGGTGAAATCTTCAAAGTGTTCATGAGGAACGGGTGAGGCTTGTGCTTGACTAAGGGAATCATAAAAGCTGCACTGAGAGATTGATGTGGCTTTGGATTCTTTCATTACCTGAGATAATGAGCTAGGAGGTTTTTCCAGGCATACTGTTTCCTTTGATCTATTATTGTCAGTTGAATATTTTTGTTTTTGCAATTCTGATGGTGGCTTTGAAAGACTATATACTGGTGGAAAAGAAGGAACTTTCCGCAATATCTGCTCTTGTTGACCAGCCAACATATTCATCTCTAGTGATAGATGAACCATTGCTCCAAACAGGTCATCAAGAGCAGCACGTTGCTCCTCGCTATAAATGGATGAGCTTACATCTTTGGCTATACCTTGGCTATTGACATCCTGAGAAGTTAATTCACAGTGAGCTCTTGGAAATGATGCTTTAATTTCATGTTGAGATGAAAGAGTGGCAATATCCTGTTTGTCTGATGTTTTCAGCAGGTCTTCATGATAATATTGTGTGGTTGATGGTGACATTACAGGGAGAGGGACAGAAGCTGGTTCAGTGGTAAAGGAATCTGAAGGACTCTTTTCACTAACTGGCACTATAGGGCTAGAGGTTTTAGATATAAAATCGGTTTGTGATTGTGGAGTCTTCACAATCCCCAATTTGTTGTCACAATGTTCTATATCAGCATACCTTTCTTGAGATGAAACATTGCTAGTTGATTGATGTATTATTGCTATGCTTGAGTCATTGTCATGAAACTGTACTGTATGTATTGGCTTTTCTTTTAATGTTTCTGTAAATATTTGGTCATCATCACTTTTTAATGGTTTAATAACATTCTCAGTTGGAGAGTCAGGGGATAGAAAAATATTTGCATCAGAAGTTGTTTTAACAGTTAATTTTACATTTCCTCTGATTTCTGCAGAATTCCCATCACATTTAATGTTGTCAGCTGCTTGTGCATGATCTAAACCTTCTTTGCTTTCAGTATCACATTTGACTGATGATACTTCAGACAAAACATTTGCATCTTGTGGTCTATTTTGCTGTACAAATGTTATTACTGTACTTTCATCTCCTAGAGATGTGGTAGATGGACTACCTTGAATGGATCTGGAAACAAGTATTGGTTGCTGATGAAGAACTGCAATAATTGTGCTTTCACTATCAAGAAGTCCTGCTGAGAGAGGTCTTTGTGTTGAGGAAATTAAAGCAGGAGCTGGACAAACGTTACAATCATGTGTCTTATCACTCTGTCCATTTGTTGTGGGACTGTCTGAAAGTTTTGAATGTTTCTCTACCAGTGAGTGCCCTCCAGACTGATGTTTCAAGTTAGCATCAGGCTTATTACTTTCCAGTGCTGTTTCAGTTAAAGTGTCATTGTCTACCTCCTCCATAAGAGTCCCCTTATAAACACTCAAAGCTCTTGATCTATAATCATCAAGGGAACGACTTCTGCTGGAGACTCTAAAAGATGACCTCAGTGAGCCCTTTGCTGTGTCTAAGGAAACAGACTTTCTCAGAGAGTGAGGTTGGACATCTTGGTCTATCTCTGCTCTGTCTTCCATTGCAAATTGCTCTAGAAGTGGTTCTCGCAAGCCACTTAATATTTTTTGAGAGTACCCTGCTTTCATTAAGGTCCTTCGTGCTCTTTCCCGATGTTTGATAAATTCCTTTTCTTTCAATGACCCTTCCCTGGGGGCAATGCTACAGCCTTCACTTACTTGGCTGTAAAAGGTGCTGTTAATGATGCTTCCCCTTGGCACGCATACACCTTTTTCAAATGGTAAAGCACTGTCTGCAGAGGAACCCCTTAACAAGCATCCAGTTTTTGCTTTTTTTGTAGTTAGGTCACCAACTTCAATAGTAGCTGCTTTAAATAAAGGTGGTTTTCCTGGTGATGTTTCCACTGAATTAACTAGGCTTTTCTCTGTGTCTTCAAGAATTATTTTATTTTCATTAGTCTCTACAAGCTCACTATTCTCTATATCCTTTTTGGTCACTTGGGCTTTGTCACAAGGAGCAATAGTCTGTAGGTTATTTTTTTCATTTTCTATTTCTGGTTTTTCTATAATATCCTCAGAATTTATTTCTGTTTCTGATTTATACAGCTGTGGAAGTCTGTCTGTATCAGACATTCTGAATATAGACAGATGCGTTTCCATTGAAGGGTTACAGTCTCTTTCCGTAGGACTACAATCGCTCTCAATATCTGAAGAAGAACCACTGCTGGAAGACGAACTGCTACATTCAACCAAGTGCCGGGGAACTCCCAAAGAGGTATTCTCTGTCTTTCCATGCAGAAGATCTGGGATTGCTCTCATCACCAGAATGGATTTGTAGCACATTAATGAGCGCTAGAAAGACAAAAACACAAAAAACAACAGCCATAATTAATGAATATATGAGAAAAGAGGGGGTGCCACATGGGGAAGTAATTTACAAACTTATATAAAGATGTAAATAATATAAACATTCATAGAGCAAAAGTACCTTTAGGTGCTAATCCAGGCAAGGTGTTCCATAAACAAATCAGATAAACATAGGATTAAATCAGGATTTAATGTCAAAATATATTGTTTACTGCCTTTATGGCTGTATTAATTCCAAATAAATGTGTTTTATATAAACAAGCAGGGTGTATATAGTGTGCTCAAAATGAAGGATATATTTCTCAAAGTCCAACAAAGTGGATTTGAATAAAAAAAAAAAGCTAAGAGATTTGGTGAAAATTATGTTGGATGTTAGGAGGTTTTAATCAAGTTGGTGGCATTTTCAAATCCTTTATCCCGGATCTCAAAGTACTTTTAAACGTAGAGCTGAGTTATAACACAAAGCCCATGTGAAAATGGTTCCACATTTAACCCATTCCTCACATTTAATCAGGCTTTCACTATTGATATCTTCACTTGTGGACCTACTCAACAAAGGGCCCCGGTGCAAATATAGGTAACTCATTAGCAATAGTAATAATATGCATGCTACTCTGTATAATGAGTTTCAGGATAGATAAGCACTAACCTGCAGTAATGAAAGACTCCCCTACATTAGGACTGTACCCATTCTGCACACACCTATGTATAGACTGGCCACTATGGGCCCCCCAAGCAATTGGGCCCTGGCGCCACTGCATCTGCTATACCTGTGGTAGTTCCGCCTTGGTTATCTTTCCTTTCATTGGAGATGGTCCACCCTTATTTGTACTCTTGGAGAAATAATCTTCGGTGATACACAGTTTAAACAACAGCCGTTAGACTTTTAGAAATATATTCTTTATTTTGTGCACACTATATACACTGTTTATTTTTGCATATTTGGGTATTCTCACAGATTATTATTTACAAGACAAGTAAACAAAACAATCACCTTGACCATGAAAACAATTACAACAATTACTCAAACGCTACTTATTCGGTCACTCCACAGATCTCCAGTTAATACTTTGCTTTTAAAAAAAAAAGAAAGGAAAAAAATGGACCTATTTTGCACGGCTATCAAAAAATATGTATCTGTTTCCAAAAGGCCTATTCAGATCTTATTTTATTGTTGTGGTTTCAATATTCTCTAGTAAAATCTACTTGGAAATAAATGAAAATCACTGTAGCTAAAGTCTTAACAATTGTTATGCACCAGAGGGAAATATTTACAGTGCGTGTTTATGTATATTTATCTAGCAGCAGAAATAGGTGCAGGTAAAATACGGCACTGTCCTTCTTGCATGTGTGGATCCAAGGTACAGGCACTTATTTATTTTTTCATTTACCATTGCGAGAAAATCATTCTGGAATTGTTTAATGCCTGCAGCTGATTGCTTAACCAAAGATACAACTGACCTTTGTTGACTACATTTGGACATAAACACTGCTTTTTAATCACCTTAAAGAGACATAAAACCCCAATTTTTTTTCATGATTCAGACAGAACAAAGTTATCTTGTTATCCATTGTTGAAAAGCGGGAAGTAATATCAGGAGAGTGCACGTGTGTTCCACATTATATGGCAGCAGTTTTGCAACAATGTTATACATTCCTAAGAGCACTAGATGACAGCACTAGTCTCATGTAGTGTTCCGGACATGTGCTCACTACCTACCTAGATATCTCTTCAACAAAGGATAACATTAAAACAATGCAAATTTGATAACAGAAGTAAATTGGAAGCTTTTTGAAAATTGTATTCTCTATCTGAATCATGAAAGAAAACATGTGGGTTTCATGCCCCTTTAAGCTTGACTCAGCAGATTCATAACCCCCTTAATAGGTAGTATGCATATATAAGACACATAAACACATGACTATGGTTATAAAGGACACAGCTTTATTATAAACAATAATAGATATAAACATAATAATAAAAAAAAGAATACAGATCAAATTCCTAATCAGTGTTTGCCCCTCAGCAGCCTCAACATCCCTAACCAGATAAATCAATCCCCACCTCAACCTCTCCTGATCAACACAAAACTGCTAAGCTTCAAGGCAACCTCTTTATATACCCTTCTTAAAACCAAGCCTACTCCTGAACTCAGGATAACCCCCTAACCTATGCTTCACCTATAATGTGGATCAAATGCTCCTCCCTTGTTTGCACAGGGCTGCCTTTCGTGCTAAAACTCTGTGAACCAGTAGCTCACTGTTTAGGTGAAACTTTTGAAAGCTACATGAATTAGTTAGGTACTTGAATAAATAAGGTCTGTTTATCTTACATTTTGTATACTAAATCACTACATCAAGTATTAGCATTAAAGTCCATTAAATAAAGTAGAATTGCATTATCAACTAACGAATAATAAAAAAGACAAAGTAGTAGCACTAAATTTGAATTTCAAATGAGTAGTAATTTTTTTTCTGTGAAATTTAAAAGTTACCTCCATTATTCTTCTCCCTGTATCATGTGACAGTCATCAGCCAATCAGATATGCATTAAGGTACTGAGCACATGCTCAGTAGGAGCCGGTGCTTCAAATAGTGTGCATATAAAATATTGCACACCTTTTTATAGTGAAAATGAATTGGAGGGTTCTTTGAAATTGCGTGCTTTATCTAAACCATGAATTTAATTTTGACTTTAGTGTTCCATTAAATGCACAGTAAACACTAAGAGCTCGCTTCCATTGAGCTTTTAAAAATGGAGCCGTAAGCTACCGAAGCCGCCAACGGCGAAAAGTAATTTACGGCTCCATTATAGTACCAGGTTTCCATTGAAAAGGTTACCGCTTTGCGAGCGGTTGCTCTTTTCGTGTAGGTGTAAGTTAGCGTTGTGTTAAGGCTTCCACCCGGCACCGTATATATTTTACCAGTCACTCGCTGTTAAAATAAAATCAAACTAACACATGCGCATCATCTACCTCTCAACCGCAACCCCCCAAATAACTAATATATTAACCCCTAATCCGCAATGCCCCCACAATACAAACTATCTATTAAATCTATTAACCCCTTATCCGCAATGCCCCCACATTGCAAAGTATCTATTTAAACTATTAAGCCCTAATCCGCCATCCCCCATAATGCAATCTAGCTGTTTAAACTAATATTCCCTAATCTGCCAATAACCCACATCGCAATTAACCTAATAAATCTATTAACCCCTAAACCACCAATAACCCACATTGCAATTAACTAATCACTAAGCCCTCTAAGCTAAAACACCCTAAATCAACCCCATTACATAAATTAAAATAATTCTAAATTACCATTAAAATAAAAAACCTAACATTACTTTAAAAATAAAAAAAATAAGTTTAAATTAAGCTAAAATTACATTAAAAATAAAAAAGTCTTGCATTACATAAAATAATAAACAAGATTATCAAAAATAAAAAAATTAAACCTAATCCCTATGAAAATAACCCCCCCCAAAATAAAAACACCTACTAATCTAATACTAAACTACCAATATCCCTTAAAAGGGCCTCTTGTAGGGCATTGCCCTAAGTTAAACAGCTCTTTTCCTTAAAAAAATTATAAGCCCCCCCCCCTCTAACAGTAAAGCGCCCCACCCACCAAACCCACCAAAATAAAAAAAACTAACACTAAAAAATCCTAAACTACCCATTTGTATGGGCATTCAGCTCTTTTAAGATTGCCCCAAAATCCCTAATCTAAAAAATAAAATAAAAATAAAAATAAAAAAAGCCTAACTCTAACCCCCAGATAGGTACTCACGGTTCCTGAAGTCCGGCGGTGAAGTCTTCTTCCATGCGGCGACCAGTTTCTGAAGTCCGACGGTGAAGTCTTCCTCCAAGCGGCAACCTCTTCTATCTTCATCCTGGACCACGGAACTGAAGACCGGTGACTGCGGAACTGAAGACCGGCGACCTCGGAACCATGGAACGTGGAGGATCCTTTTCGTGCGATTGCCGCCGTACACTGAATAGTGAATTTAAGGTACGCGATTCCTATAGGCTGATTCTTCAAATTCAAATCAGCCAATAGGATGAGAGGAACTGAAATCCTATTGGCTGTTCTAAGCCAATAGGTTTTTAGTAGCTCTCATCCTATTGGCTGATTTGAATTTGAAGAATCAAATCAGTCAGCAGGAATGCAAGGGACGACATATTTAATTGCGTAACTTAAATTCACTATTCAGTGTACCGCGGCGATCGTACGAAGAGAATCCTCCACACTCCATGGTTCCGCGGTCGCCGGTCTTCAGTTCCGCAGTCACCGGTCTTCAGTTCTGCGGTCACCGAACTTCAGTTCCTCGGTCCAAGATGAAGATAGAAGAGGTCGCTGCTTGGAAGAAGACTTCACCGCCGGACTTCAGGAACCGGTCTTTGTTTGGAAGAAGACTTCACCGCCGGACTTCAGGAACTGTGAGTACCTATCTTGGGGTAAGAGTTAGTCTTTTTTTTTTTAAATTTTAGATTAGGGATTTTGGGCAATCTTAAAAGAGCTGAATGCCCTTTAAATGGCTGTAAAAGAGCTGAATGCCCTTTTAAGTGCAATGCTTATACAAATGCCCCTTTAGGGGCAATGGGTAGTTTAGGATTTTTTATTGTTAGGTTTTTTTATTTTGGGGGGTTTGGTGGGTGGGGGGTTTTACTGTTAGAGGGGGGACTTAGCATTTTTTTAAGGAAAAGAGCTGTTTAACTTAGGGCAATGTCCTACAAAAGGCCCTTTTTAAGGGATATTGGTAGTTTAGTATTAGATTAGGGGGTGTTTTTATTTGGGGGACTTTTTATTTTCATAGGGATTAGGTTTAATTTTTTTATTTTTGATAATCTTGTTTATTATTTTATGTAATGTTAGACTTTTTTATTTTCTGTAATTTTAGCTTAATTTATACTTAGTTTTTTATTTTTAAAGTAATGTTAGGTTTTATTTTAATTGTAATTTAGGATTATTTTAATTTATGTAATGGGATTAATTTAGGGGGTGTTAGGTTAGGGGGCTTAGTGATTAGTTCATTGTGATGTGGGTTATTGGCAGTTTAGGGGTTAATATATTTATTAGGTTAATTGCGATGTGTGTTATTGGCGGATTAGGGGTTAATAGTTTAAATAGCTAGATTGCGTTGTGGGGGATGGTGGATTAGGCATTAATAGTTTAAATAGATACTTTGCGATGTGGGGGCATTGCGGATTAGGGGTTAATAGATTTAATAGATAGTTTGCATTGTGGGGGCATTTCAGATTATGGGTTAATAGATTTAATAGATCGTTTGCGTTGTGGGGGCATTGCGGATTAGGGGTTAATAGTTTAAATAGGTAGTTTGCGTTGTGGGGCATGGCGGTTTAGAGATTAATAGATTTATTATAAATTGCGATGTGGGAGGGATGGCGGATAGAGGGGTTTTGACATGTTGGGTTAGATTTCAATGGGAAAAAGGTCTCAAAGAGCACCTTTTACCTGTTTACACCTAGTTGAGCTGGGTGTTATTTTTGTTAGTGTATCGGCAGCCTCCGACAGTTTAGTAACGGTTTGCACGGGCATTGTAAACCGGGTATAATTTAAAGATTAGCGGCTTCTGATACTTTGTATGGGACACGATAATGTTTTCGGCAGCCAGAGTCCGGTTGCCGAAATTGAGGTATAACGGGCCGTTGGAAGCAGTCGATAAACGATATTGCTTCTGACAGCATATTTATTGGTTTGCGAGTGCACGCAAACGGAATTACGGCTCTATGGAAGCGAGCTCTTAGATGGTAATAAACTATAAAATGCTTAAAGGGACACTAAAGTCAAAATAAACTGCTGCCATACAGTGCTCCAGAAACATGCATGCTCTTGAACCTATGTCCCTGCAAGATAACGAAGAGCATTTGATTATGGAAGTAAATTAGAAAAATGTTTAAAATTCCATGCTCTACTTGAATCATGAAAGAGAAAAACTGGGTTTCATATCCCTTTAAAGAGCAAATTACCAGGGAAATCAGATGTATAATACAGGCTTGATTGTCCATGACTGTAAAATAAAGAGATCACAAAGGTTTCCTTAGTACTGACCTGCCACCTGCTCCTTGCTACAAGAAATCTGAGGCTCCTTGTGTTGATAGGAAGTGAGTCCAGTGAACTGATAGGTTCCTAAAAAGGAGCATTATGTCACACAGGTGTATATATGTTTTATTCATTATCATAATCAGCAAAACCAATCACAGCTTGGAACTTGTAGTAAAAATAAAAGTGCTTAATTCTCTTGGCTGCTATGAAGTGGTGCAACCCACAGTGGGGTCTAATGTTTTGCTTAATATGGTAAATACATACATCCCAACATTTTCCAGAAGTTTCCAGACAAGTAAAAGGGGGGTGGGGCTATGAAAAGAGGGTGGAGTTATGGTGTGCCATGGGCAGTGTGGGTAGGTTGGGCATATTAAAAGCGTTATTATGGGTCAAAGAGGGGAATCTCCAGAAACCAGGAAACCTGTCCTAATGGATGAAGCTGGCGGAAGGACAGCAAGCAGACCTCCCAACCCCTGACAATCCTACAAGATCCGGGACAGTTTAGAGGTATGTAAATGAGAAATATGGGTTTGAGCCAATAAGATTCACAGAAAATACAATATAATAGGAAGTATATCAGCATTTTCATCAAGTTACTTATCTTAGTATATACAGAGCTTTAGCATCAGAATGGTCTACTCTAATCCATTAGAAAAGCTGAATGAAATATGTGTTGACTTTTGCAGAGTTTTCAAATGTGAGTAATTTCTAATCCATTTGAAAACCAATAGAAAATCCAGTTACTATGTGTTTTTTTAGGTGATTGCATCAAGTTAAAGGGACATTAAACACTAAACATATTATATTAGCATGGTATTGAAGTTATTCCTTATCTCCCTCTAGTCATCGGTGCTGCTATTTTGAGATCTAGCCTTTCAATACATTCCACAGTTGAAATATCAAACAGAGACAGATGCGCCACATGGCCCAATATTGTAGTTTCCAAATTTATGTAGATTTTACTATATAGTTGAACTCACATGTATTGGAGCACCTCAATTGGTGCAAATGACACAGTCTGGGATCTATAACAGTCACCCAGCAGACCGGCCTCTCGAGTTGTTCAGGGTCTGTGTAAAATAGAAAACACAAAAAAGCCTATATGGCCTAGTATTGTATGACTAGAGTGATTTCACACCAGATAGTAGTATAAGATTTTGAACTCACATTTGGTGAAGCATCCCCAATGATGCTATAGAGACAAGCTGGGATTAATTCAGTCACCCAACAGACTTAGCTCGTGGCATACAGCATGCAATAGTCCTCTCAGTGGTCTTTAGGTCAGTGATATCCTCAGATAAAAACCAGTTCATAGGCAGCAAGTGTTTATAGTAAAAGTTAAAATCACTTTAATAAAATAATATTAAATTGCGACGCGTTTCTCAGTCTCAGACTGTTTCCTCAGGCATAAACTGAGGAAACAGTCTGAGACTGAGAAACGCGTCGCAATTTAATATTATTTTATTAAAGTGATTTTAACTTTTACTATAAACACTTGCTGCCTATGAACTGGTTTTTATCTGAGGATATCACTGACCTAAAGACCACTGAGAGGACTATTGCATGCTGTATGCCACGAGCTAAGTCTGTTGGGTGACTGAATTAATCCCAGCTTGTCTCTATAGCATCATTGGGGATGCTTCACCAAATGTGAGTTCAAAATCTTATACTACTATCTGGTGTGAAATCACTCTAGTCATACAATACTAGGCCATATAGGCTTTTTTGTGTTTTCTATTTTACACAGACCCTGAACAACTCGAGAGGCCGGTCTGCTGGGTGACTGTTATAGATCCCAGACTGTGTCATTTGCACCAATTGAGGTGCTCCAATACATGTGAGTTCAACTATATAGTAAAATCTACATAAATTTGGAAACTACAATATTGGGCCATGTGGCGCATCTGTCTCTGTTTGATATTTTAGATTGCTTAATTGGATCCTGGTCTGGACCACTACAGATTGCTGCCTTGGTATTCTACTATCAAGACCTTTATAAAGGACAATATAGTGATCATTGTCACCCATTAACCACTATCTTTGAGTGAGATATAACTATCCTATTAACATTGTGATTATCAAATTGTTTAGGCTAACATCTATTTACTCTGTTCACAACGTATATACTAGTTTTGAGTGAGATACAACTGTCCTATTAACATTGTGATTATCAAATTGTATAGGTTAACATCTATTTACTCTGTCCACAACATATATACTAGTTACTACTGAATCAGTGTATCATCATTTATACTGAAAAGTGCATTTCTATTGGTAACATATAAGCTACCTCATATACTACATATTACCATTTATAGATACTCTCAAGGGCGCCCCCTTTTCTTTTGTTGTATTCCACAGTTGACCTGTTTGCACACATGTGCAGTAACTCTCCTTCAGATACAGGCAGTATAAGGAAAGTTCCAAAATGGCAGCACCCATATTTAGAGGGAGGTACATGAAGTGTTTAGTGTCCCTTTAACTTCACCAATACCTCTATACAACCTAAAGATGATCATCAGAATGTTAAATTATAGACATGTGCATTCAGACTTCTGAATTTTTGGATTTGTCTATTAGTTTGACACATGAACAAACAAATGCATTATTGGAAGAAACAGATGTTCCCATTGGAAATAACAGTAACAAATCCAAATCCAATATTCATCCGACACAAATCCCTGCATGGACAAAATGTAGCCGATCAAATATTTGAAAAAATTGAAAACAAATCTACTAAATTTTTTTTTTGCCGGCGCACATGTCAGTTAAATTATGATAGTAATTATATGTATGGAAGTTTAAAAATAATGAAATTAATTTGTTAATTACACACTTTGGGCCAGAATAAAAGTGGAGCGCTAAATATCGCTTTGAGAAAGTGATATTAGCGCTCCACTGAGTAATACCAGTACACGCTAATGTGCGCTGGTATAACAAGTTGAGCGCAATGCTTACACAACCTTTTGTTCGCATTGCTAGGAAGTATTGCGACCATGAGAGCGTGCTTCCATAGACTACAATTTTTTACTAAAAAATAAAGATGCTATCATCTTTATTTTTGGAAAAAATATATCACTCCTGATTTTGGGGGCATTTTGTGGACATTTATAAAATTAACTAGAGATCTGATCTCTTGTATTGGCTGGTTATTTATCGTGAACCTGTAAACGGGCAAATACATTAGCGCTCCACATAATGAATTGATAGTTAAATGAAAACAAAATGCAATAACATTAGGCCATCATTATTAATAGCAAATCAGTTAGCCATTATTTTGTAAAGGGACATGAAACCCAAAATTGTTCTTACATGATTTATTTTCTATTATCAACTTTACTTTGTTATCTTGTTATTCTTTGTTGAAGAGATATCTAGATGGGTAGCGTGCACATGTCTGGAGCACTGCATTACAGGAAATAGTGCGGCCATCTTGTGCTCTTGCTAATGTATAACGTTGCAAAACCGCGGCCATATAGTGCTGCAGACACGTGCACGCTCCTGACCTTACCTTATTGCTTTTCAATAAAGAAAATGAAGAAAATGTGATATTAGAAGTAAAATGGAAAGTTGTTTAAAATGATGTGCTCTGGTTTTCGGTGGGCGGGGCAACTGGACTGCAGCAAGAAGAAAGAGCTCCGAAATTGTGGCTGCATAACAATGATTTAACATCGGATTCCAGACCTCCCAATGCGCTTTCCTTGCTGGATAGCTGTTTTGGGACTATACTATGAGTACACTGTTCCAGCCGGATCCTATGGCACGAAGAGCTTAGCAACATCGTAGTCCTTGTGCCGTGAACAGTTCGAAACCTACAGCGCCATCTTGGACACCGGAACCCTTGGCCGCTTTGTTTCCCCTTTCTACTCAGCTCATTACGCTGATAACGCTCAGTAGAAGTAGAAGACAGCCCCTATCCAAGCCTTACTGGTCTCCTCTGACCTACCTCTACAGCGGCACAACAATGCCCTCCTCTCGCATTACCCACCCGCTCTGCACAAAAGTGCACATAAGGCACTCTCACCTGGGATTGTAAATCCTCCTTCCTGCACCTACATACTCCCATATAGGTTTACTGCTATGAAACAGCTTGTATGTCTCTGACAGGGCCTGTATAATTTTATTATATACCCTGCTTCAGCTAAATACCTGCCCAGTCTGCTTCTACTTGATCCTTAATTAGTAGGCTTACCATAATTTTTAGAGGTGAAACTGGGACCACCTGGTGCGGTGCCAGTGGGGTGTGGTCAGGGGCATGGTTGGGAGCATGGTCAAGGGGCGAGGTCAAGGGGATGTGGCGATTGCCGACCAGAACTAATTTTCCAGTTAGAGATAAATACATCCCAATTTGTTAAACCTGCCTTTGATTATATTCCAAGAGATAAACACAAAGCATGTGCAAATGCGTAAAGCGTTTCATATACACAGGTCAAACAAACCGATCCCTTCAAGACATGAAAATGAAAACAGGGAGGCAAACTAAAATAATGTGACTTAACAGGCTGCAGCGCAAATACCCACAATGACAACAGACAGTATATATTGTTTCACTTTCACACAAGGTATCTTACTTCAAAACTTTGAGTAACACTGCACAAGTTACTGAACTAGAGTGATAACTGTCATCTGTATTTTAGTTACCGCCCCTACCCCTCTTACTAAAAGTAGTAACGCATTTACAGATGCATGGCTACAATTAAAGGAGCTACACAATCAACACAATGGGGGCAGTTTGATGTACCACAGGGAACATGGGTAGTTAAGCGCGGCGAAAGCAAACTTCTCTGACAGCTGCACGGTCAAGATGGGTGGGCAAGTGTAGACACCACAGTTATATTGCTAGCAACATTTGTAACCTCAGCAAGGTATCCTTACCAGCAAGTCTTGCAGCACAGCCGCATCAGAGGCAGACAGGAGACAGCATGGAGACACACAGCCCGATGAAATGACATCATCACGTCACTGGCGCAGACTGCACACAGAATTTAAAAAAAATGGCTTTTGCATTGCTGGTATTTTACTCATTCCGGCACCGTCTGGGTGTCAACCCTACAGCCAGGACAAAATGAACAATCGGGTGGGACACTGGGACAGCGCTTCCAAACAGGGACAATCCCAGCCAAACTGGGATGCCTGGTAAGCCTACTACTTAGGGTCACAAACCAAGGGATAATGAACACTTTGTGCAATTACTAAACCTGTCTTTTGCTCTGGATCACAGCCTCCCACTACCACCAACTACTGACCAGTGCCAGTGAATCCCTGCCCAGAGAAGAATATGTTTTCATTATATGACTGTAACACTACCCTGAAGCTGAGGGGATACAGCAGCCTATACAAGGCTATAAGTGTATCAGAGTGTACACTGTACTTTTATAATAGTGAGAACTTTCATTACTTTACTCACCTCTCCAATAGCTTAACTTGTCCTCTGCCGCCACCTTGAGGCAATCCATATAATTGTCTGTATATCTTTAAAGTATCAGCTTGCACCAAGCACTTATATTACCCAGGACGAGTACTGTCCAGCCTCTGTTGCAACTATAATAATAGATAGTAGTCAAGACCCCTCATTGATCTCTTGTCATATATCTTGTATAGCATTGCCTCAATATATTTTCTATTATTAGCTATCTGGTAGAATAGATCCAGATTAGCAATTGACTACCAGCCCTATATAGTTGTTTTTAATGTGTTTTTCCCTCATTTTAATATATCTAATAAAGTTTAATTTTTTTAAATTGTTTCTGTCGACGCACACTATCTCATAATCACAACACATTCGATGTGTGGAATTGAGTGCTAAAGTGTATTCTTTGTCTGCAACTGTCTAGTAGTTGCTCACTGTACAAATAGTTTCCCAATACACAGCACCTTAGGGCCTTATTACCTATTGATTAAGGCCACTTGTGAATAATCATAGGCCGATCCCTTCCGCCACTTTGTATTAGTAGTGCCATCACTTTTTCCTCTCTTTGAACAATCCAGGGAAGTACTCAGGACATCGCTATTTTTTCTGTTTATACTTGGCCATTTACAATTAATTATTGATTATTCTTTATAAAAGCAGTATCTTTCTCATAACTTGCTGGCTTTAAACAAGGACAGTTCTGATCTTAGGGAACACATCCTGCCCTAGGAGTCAATGCCAGAACTCTGATTTTATCTGAGCTTCTGTATATGTTTTACTCACAGGTGTTCATTACATGTATGATGCAGTTTTCACCTACTATTTAAACCTTGATCTGCCAGTATGCTATTTTATAACACTATCTACCAACAAGCCTCCCTCACATATTTTATCTATTAAACCTAATACTTCAAAGCGGTCTCCCCCTAATCTGCCACCACAATGTTAGCAAAGTCAAAGCAGGCAGATAGGAAACAGACATCTGGCAGAATTTCACTCAGAGCCCCCTAACCTAGATAAGGATCCGGATCAAGACATCTGGCAGAAGTTCACTCTGAGCCCCCTACCATAGATAAGGATCCAGATCAAGATTAATCCCAATCCCTAATGCAAGAACTAAATGCCTTCTTCTTGCTGAAAATGGAGACTCTGCAGGCTGGAACGGACAATACAAAATGCATTTCTTCAGGAATAGCTAGATGATTTCGAAAACAGATCACACCAAAAGAATGGGGGGTGGGGGGTTCCTGAATCCCTTAAAAATAAAGATCTGCTAGAGTTGACGGCACTCACGCTTACAAGACTACTCCAGGTAAAGTCAGACACTCTGCCTCTGGATGTCAAGAGGGCTCACAGAATCAGTCAAAACCATCCCTGACCAAACCTAACCAGAGAACCAGAGGCAAGTCATTTTTTAAATTATTGAATTATCAGGAAAAACTTTCCGTATTGAGAGCGTTCAGAATTATAAAAGATCTCTTGTAAAGGCCAAAGGATCCTTCTCTTCCAGGACTTTTCTGCAGACACCAAACTCCACAATCAAGGCAGACAAGTTTTTTTGATATTTCCTGCAAAGTTGCAAATTGTAACTCCCGCAGGCCTGAACATTTTTTCTCAACATAAATCTCTGTATGATTGCCTAAATACAGAAGCTCAAGATGACCAAGGCTGACCGCCATTCTTTACCGAACTGTCTTTGCCTTTCTAACCTGCTTGAATGTTATAGACTCTGGAAACCATTACCTATAAGTAACAATTTCAGTATGACAATCTGTCTGTACTTGATGTTTGTGTCATTGTTTATAGCCGTAATTCCATCATTGGTTTTTAGTGTCTAACAGTTTTCCCTCTTTGGGATAGATTACAAGTGGAAAGCTATTTAACGCCCCCACTCGAGCATTAACTGTGCTAGAAGCAAAATTTTACGTCTGTTGAGTTGTGCTCGGATTATGGGTTAAAAGTAAACTGTTTTTTTTGCTCACGTGCTAACCTGACAAGCACAAAAAGCTGAACTTATAATATCTTGCACGTGCACGTTTTGCAAGGGACCTTAACGTGGTACCTGGACTTGTAACTAACCCTTCCATTTTTGCTTTTAATCTTAGCTGAGAGCTTGTGAGTGCTGGACTCTGTGTGTTGTATTAATTTGTTTTGTAATTTTCCCTATGGGCCTTGCACCCAGACCAGTCTGGGGTTAACTGCTTGTGACTCTGGGGAAAAGCACAGCTTCCTATAAGTGCCATTGAGCACCCAGGGCTGAGAACATTGCAGGGTCATGGAATGTGTACCCAGTCCACTCTGAGAGTGCAGTCCCCTTCCATGCTTTATATATATATATATATATATATATATATATATATATATATATATATATATATATATATATATATATATATATATATGTGTGTGTGTCTATATACAATATATATATAATATAAATATCTATTTACAAATACTTAGAACATATTCTGCCATGTGCAGAACATTGGAATGCGACATATTTACAGTGCATACACAGTTAAATACTTTACTAAATATAAATATTGCATAAATATGTTTTTACTTGTTTTCATCGACTTAACTGCAAATGGCTTCCAATGCACTTCTATGTATGTGTACATATGTATTTATGTGTTTATATGTATATATATATATATATATATATATATGTCTGTAAATACATATATACACATATAAATACATAAATACATATGTACATACACACACATATATATATATATATATATATATATATATATATATATATATATATATATATATATATATATATATATATTTACATACATACATATACATCTTTAGACATGTATATCTATGTATCTCAATGTTAAAGCCCTTTGCATTGAGCCTTTATAACTTTTTTGTGCAATATTTTTAAAATAATTTTTATCAGATGGTGTTATTATGAGTGTAACTGTACTTTGTATCATATTTTTGATGAGTTTTGTGAGACTTTTTTCTTTCAAGAAACAGTTAAACAGAGCTCGGAGGTCGCGCTAACCCGAATCACGTTAACTTTAATTGCACTCAAGCGATCGCTTTTAATGTCAACTTGTAATACTAGAGAAAAACCCAATGCACACAGTCGCGATTAACCACTTATCGTTTGGGCTTAACATTTAACGCTCCACTCGTAATCTAGACCTTTATCCATTTAATGCGTTAAAATTATTAATATCTTGTTGTTTACTGTGTATTTTTTTGTTTTTCTCTCATATAGCAGCAGAGGGTGGGGATAATGATGACAAATCACTGCTCTCCATCACTCTGAACCGTAAGTCGACTTTATTACAACCTGCACTAGATCACACATTGCACTGTTCCTGCTCTTTCCTCCGTATTGAGCTTTGGGTCCTCACCCTTAAACTCCCTGTGGCCTGCTGCCTCCTCAGACAAATATCTATAGCTATACGTACTGACATCACTTCCCCTCCTGACATTACTTTCTCTTTTACTAATCTTAATGGAACAGTCCATTAAGATCGTCTTGTAGGATTCAGGCGGTGTCACCACCCCAGATAAACGCAGTATTATACTGCAACACCTTAAACAACATTGCATTTCTGCAGGAGACACACTTAACAGATTTTGAGCACAAGAAACTAAACATTCCGCCTGTGATCAAACAGTTGAGTTCTATGCTGGATGGGTACATTGGTCAAATTGTTACTTAACTAGCTGGTGGGAACTTCATACTTTAACTACCCAACTCTTGAGGCTGCTCTAATACATCCACTACACATAACTTTCTTTACCTCACGCTCTGCTTCAATCTCTCCCACAGAGGTTGAGAAACATCTTGTTCTGAAATCCTCTACCAGACTGGGCTAAGTTATGCAAGTGTTGGAGATTGTTCCCTAAAATTAGTAAACACCCTTGCAAGGCAACCCTACTTTCCTTTTGGGTATGACTACGAACATGTTTAGACTCTGGGACAGAAGTGGACTGACCTCTGTGGTGCAAATGTTAGACCCTAACACTTACCAACTTTATTCCTTTCAAGACTTATGACTCAGGTTTCCTCTTCCCCGAAAATAGCACTTATGCATATCTCCAAAGCACGCATTATCTACACAAACTATTAGCGGAAGGACTAGATTGTACCACAATGACCAGTGTTGATAGCTTATGCTTACTCGCTAAACAGGGCATTTATTCTATCTCCCACACGTACAATTTGATTGTAGCTAAATTAGCATCAGCTATCAGATTTGTGTGTGAGATAGGAGCATATTGGGGGTGTAGAGGTCTCTGAAGATGTGATCAGCACTAACTTAGAACTAGCCACTCTTTCATCAGATCATAGAGAAATACACATCAAATTATTTCTTCTCAGCTACCTCACTCCTAAATTGAGATCCAAATGGATCCCAGATACGATAAACAATTGCCTCAAATGTTCAGCACATGATCCAGATGTGGCACAGATGTGGCTGACTAGAGTTTGCCTCTCATAAACATAGCTATCAATGCAACACATGACCATTCTCATTGGACATTCATAGTCTTCCCCACTTCTGTATTACTTGTCCAGAAACTGATTCTCTAAAATTGGACACACTTTTTATGTCGCTAAGCGGTCTCTCTTTGACCTAGATTACAAATTTTGCGGTATGGTGCGGTACGGCTATACCACTGAAAAATTGACTTTTGCACGCAGAATATGCAGGTCTCCCGTATTACAAGTTGCTGCGGCACAGCTATACCGCAAGCATTTTAGCCTTTACGCAACTCTCCATTCCACACTCAAAAAATAGCTTTGGAGTGCGGGATTTTCATAGCGCCTGTATTACAGGTTGTGCGGTCTGGCTAAAATGCTTGCGTTATAGTCTATACCACCGCGATCCATTCCGCTATCTGAGACCAGTAGTTATGGATTTTGCAAAAACAAAAATGTTTCACAAAACTCATAACTAAAATGTTACAAAGTAGACTAACACCCATAAAGTACCTATTAACCCCTAAACCTCCATGCCTCTGCATCGCAAATACTATATTACACCTATTAACCCCTAATCCGCCACCCACCCACATCGCCAACACAAAATAAACCTATTAACCCCTACACCGCCGACCCCCCACATCGCCAACACTAAATAAACCTATTAACCCTTAAACCACTGGCCCCGCACATCGCTACTACTAAACTAAAACTATTAACTCCTAAACCGCCGCCCACACATCGATAATACTAAACATATTAACCCCTAAACCGCTGGCCCCCCACATTGCAACTACTATAATAAACCTATTAACCCCTAATCTGCCAGCCCCCACATCGCTAATACTAAACTAAACATATTAACCCCTAAACTGCTGGCATCCCACATCGCATATCACTAAATTAAACTATTAACCCCTAAACCTAACACCCCCCTAACCTATCAATAAGCTACCAATAGCCCTTTAAAGGGCCTTTTGTAGGGCATTGCCCTAAATTAAACAGCTCTTTTACCTAAAATAATTACAAAGTCCCCCCTAAAAGTACTTCCCCCACCCAACCAACCCCACCAAAATAAAAAACCTAAGTCTAAAAAAAACTAAGCTACCCATTGCCCCTAAAGGGGGCATTTGTATGGGCATTACCCTTAAAAGGGCATTCAGCTCTTTTTCGCCCACAAAAATATAAAGCCCTAATCTAAAAAAAAATGATGGTTCCACGGTCGCCGGTTCTGTTCCGCGGTCACCTCCGCTCTACGCCGCTTTCACCCTGGATGAAGATGTCGCCAACTGGAAGAAGACCTTCACCGCCTAGAAGAAGACCTTCTCCACCGGACTTCAGGAATACCTATTTGGGGGTTAGACTTAGGTTTTTTTGTTTTATTTTTTGGGTGTTTTTTTTTAGATTAGGGCTTTTTTATTTTTATGGGCGAAAAAGAGCTGAATGCCCTTTTAAGGGCAATGCCCATACAAATGTAATGCCCATACAATGGGTAGCTTAGTTTTTTTTTAGACTTAGGTTTTTTATTTTGGGGGGTTGGTTGGGTGGGGGGTTTACTTTTAGGGGGGACTTTGTAATTATTTTAGGTAAAAGAGCTGTTTAACTTTGGGAAATGCCGTAAAAAAGGCCCTTTTAAGGGCTATCGGTAGTTTATTGATAGGTTAGGGGGGGTTTATTTTGGGGTGGCTTTTTTGTTTTTATAGGGCTATTAGATTAGGTTTAATTTTTATTATTTTGGATAATTTCGTTTATTATTTTTTGTGATCTCGATTATTTGATTTTTTTTTTTTAGTAATGTTAGATTTCTTTGATTTTTTTTTGTAGTGTTAGTTTTTTTTAATCTTGTAATTTAAGTTTTTTTATTTTTTGTTTATTTTATTTTCGTAAAATAATTATGTTTATTTATAGTTTAATCTTAGTTTTTTTATTTCACAGGTAAGTTTTTATTTATTTTAAGATAGTTATATTGTAAATTTAATTTAAAGTATAGGGGATAGTTAGGTTTAGGGGTTAATAGTTTAATTTAGTGATTTGCGTTAGTGTTAGTGATGCGGAGGGCGGCGGTTTAGGGGTATTTATACTAGGGGTTTATGTTAGGGTGTTAGGTTTTAACCTAACTTTCTTTTCCCCATTAACATCAATTTACTTTACTTTGAGATATACCTGCTTTGATGCTATACTATGTAATGTATCAGTATCAGTTTTTGCACTTGACGAATATAATTAAAGACATTAAATAAAAATAAATAATAAATTATATGCTCTATCTGAATCATGAAAGAAAAAAATAATTGGGGTTTATGTCCTTTTAATAATGCTTTGGCTGGGTATTTTTTGCTTTTGTACAGGTTATTGAAATCCGCCCTTGAAATGACTGTGAAATATTTTAAATGTACAACCAGATTGTCCTGTTAAATTGTTGTAAGCATAATTTCTCATTTAAACACCATCAGTTCTAGTAAACTGGATTAGCTTAGAAAAGGATGCCAAAGACCCTACAATGCTTTTGTATGATTTTTCTGATGGACTGAAATGGGAGCCAGAGATATTTGGTAGAACCTAACCATATGAGTTTATTGTAAACATCCATATGTCGTATTCTGTGATAAATTAAACAGATCACATATAACATTTTTGACAGATATGTAATATCTTACCAGTAGCCATTTATGGTGAAGACATTCCTCTGCACTGGGCCGAGCTCTGAAAGAAGAAAAGACTAGATGACAAATTCTGATAAATGAGTCTACAGTAAACCTGCCTACAGTAAAAATATTCTGCTATTTATCTGTTGCTCACTTACACCTAGATTACAAGTTTTGCGCTATAGAGGGTGCGAAGCGAACGCAACAAAAAGTTACGTTATTTCACATTCCATAGCGCTGCCATTACAAGTTTCTAAAAAGCCGCCTTGTGCGTGCGATATGGTGGGGATGAGCTCCATACCGCACATAATCCAAGGGATGAGAAAACATGCTCATGCACGCTTTCCCCATAGAAATCAATAGGGAGAAGGTGTTAGAAAAAAAACTAAAGCCTGAAGCGTGGAATGGCGATCGCCGTAACGCAACCCCATTGATGTTTATGGGGGAAAAAAAGTTACGTTTAAACCTAACACCCTGACATAAACCCCAAGTCTAAACATCCCTAATCTGCTGCCCTCGACATCGCTGACATCGAAATAAAGTTATTAACCCCTAATTTGCCGCTCCCGACATCACCGCCACTAATAAAATTTATTAACCCCTATTCCGCCGCTCCCTGACATCGCCACCACTATAATAAAGTTATTAACCCCCTATTCCCCAGCACCCCAACATCACTGACACTATAATAAAGATATTAACCCCTATTCCGCCACTCCCTGACATCGTCGCCACTAAATAAAGTTATTAACCCCTAAAACTCCCACATCACCCACACTAAATAAACCAAACAACCCCCTAACTTTAAATTAAAATTACAATATCCCTATCTTAAAATAAATAAAAACTTACCTGTGAAATTAAAAAAAACCTAAGTTTAAACTAACAATTAACCTAACATAACTATTATACTAAAATTTAAATAATTACAAATTAAATAAAGTAAATTACACATTAAAAAAAAACTAACCCTACTAAAAATTATCCAAAATAAAAACAATTACACCTAATCTAATCTACAAAGACCCCCCAACAGTAAAACCCACCACCCAACCAAGCCCCCAAAATAAAAACGTAACTATAAGAAAAACCTAAGCTACCCATTGCCCTGAAAAGGGCATTTGTATGGGCATTGCCCTTAAAAGGGCATTTAGCTATTTCGCATTGCCCTGAAAAGGGCATTTAGCTCTTTTAAAAAAGCCAAAATCCTAATCTAAAAAAAAAACCACCCAAAAAAAGTAAAAAAAAACCCCTAATACTAACCCCCGACGATCCACTTCCTATTGGCTGATAGGAATGCAAGGGACGCCATTTTTAAAAGACTCCCTTGCATTGAAGATTCAGTGTACGGTGGTGACCGTATAAAGAGGACGCTCCGCGCTGGATGTCTTCAAGGATGGACCCGCTCCGCACTGCCGGGAAGAAGATAGAAGACGCCGCCTGAATGAAGATAGAAGACGCAGCCTCGATGGATGAAGACCTCGCCGCCTGGATTAAGACTTCTCGCCGCCTGGATGCCCGGAAAACAGAAACTGTAAGTAGATCGCCTGGGGTTAGTTTTAGGGTTTTTTTGTTTGTTTTTTCAGGGCAATGCAAAATAGCTAAATGTCCTTTTAAGGGCAATGCCCATACAAATGTCCTTTTCAGGGCAATGGGTAGCTTAGGTTTTTGTTAGAGTTATGATTTTTATTTTGGGGGGTTGGTTGGGTGGTGGGTTTTACTGTTGGGGGGTCTTTGTATTTTTTTACAGGTAAAAGCTGATTTCTTTAGGGCAATTCCCTACAAAAGGCCCTTTTAAGGGCTATTGGTAGTTTATTGTAGGCTATGGGGTTTTTTTATTTTGGGGGGGCTTTTTTATTTTTATAGGGATATTAGCTTAAGTGTAATTGTTTTTATTTCGTTTGCTATTTTTCGTAATTTAGTGTTTGTTATTTTTTGTAATTTAGTATTTTTTATTTTTTGTAATTTTAGAATTACATTTTTTAGTAGTGTTAGTTTTTTTTTAATGTGTAATTTAGTTTATTTAATTTGTAGTTATTGTAATTTTAGTATAATAGTTAGGTTAATTGTTAGTTTAAACTTAGTTTTTTTTAATTTCACAGGTAGGCTTTTATTTATTTTAAGATAGGGATATTTTAATTTGAATTTAAAGTTAGGGGGTTGTTAGGTTTAGGGGTTAATAGTTTAATTTCATTTTTTGCGATGTGGGGGCTGGTGGTTTAGGGGTTAATAGGTTTATTTAGTGGCGGTAATGTGGGAGGCCAGAGGTTTAGGGGTTAATAACTTTATTTAGTGGCGGCGATGTCAGGGAGCGGCAGAATAGGGGTTAATATCTTTGTTATAGTGTCAGCGATGTTGTGATGCGGGGGAATAGGGGTTAAAAACTTTATTATAGTGGTGGCGATGTCGGGGAGTGGCGGAATAGGGGTTAATAACTTTATTAGTGGCGGCGATGTCGGGAGCAGCAGATTAGGGGTTAATCATTTTAATTTAGTGTTTGCGAGAGGGTTGCAGAATAGGGGTTAATAGGTAATTTATGGGTGTTAGTGTACTTTGTAACATTTTAGTTATGAGTTTTGTGTAACAGTTTTGTGCGCAAAATCCATAACTACTGCCTTCAGATGGTGGAACAAATCATGTCGCTATGGAAATCGCACGCAAAAACGTTATTTTTTTGAGTGCAGGATTGACGTTGCGTTACAGTCTAAAATGCTTGCGGTATAGCTATACCGACAAGACTCGTAATGGCTGCGTTACGGTTTTTACATTGAAATGGCCATTTTTTCAGCATTAAAACCATAATGCAAAACTTGTAATCTAAGTGAGTGTCTTCCAATATAATGAACACTTGTTACAAGTAGTGTAAACAGACATAATAATATACATCCAAGACAATTAGTTTACCCTTCTTCACTGGAGTCACAACAAAATACAAAAAGTGAGATTAAAAGACCTCAGTTTATTTACTTACATATTCAGGGTCTGACAACTTGCAAAATCAGACAAGGTTTTTAAAGACACTCCATTTTGGTCATAGGTGGGTCAACAGCTAATACAGTTGGCTCAGAAAGTCTGCCCAACATTTCCTAAACTTCTATGACTCTTATCTGCCTTCAAAATCTATGTATCTATCAGTACTGGTAGCTGTGTACTGAAACCTAATACCAACAAATTATATGGGGTAGATTTATTAAGCAGCGGATGCTGCATTCTACGCCCTGTAGTGTCAGAAAACCAGAGAATTTATCCCTAGAATTTTCAAGTAGTTAATTCTTAAATTATACTGTAATGTAAAATATAGGCAATGCTTTGGCCTAGTCTTTGTCTAAGAAGGACACTCCCATGTAGCCTTTGATTGGTGGTAGGATGCACCTTAAAGGGACATGAAACCAAAAAAATATTTAATGATTCATATAGAGAATACAATTTTAAACAATTTTCCAATTTACTTATATTATTTAATTTGCTTCCTTCTCTTGTTATCCTTTGCTGAAAGGTTTATCTAGGCAAACTCAAGAGCAGCAGAGAATCTTGGTTCTAGCTGTTGATTGGTAGCTGCATATATATTTTGATTGTGATTGGATCACCCATGAGTTCAGTTAGAAACCATTAGAGCATTGCTGCTCCTTCAAGAAATGATACCAAGAGAATGAAACAAATTAGATAATAGAAGTAAATTAGAAAGTTGTTTAAAATTGTACCCTCTATCTGAGTAGTGAAAAAAAAAAGTGGGTTTCATGTTCCTTTAAGTAAATTAAGTATACAATGGGAGTTAACAGTTAGTATACACACTTTTTAGCTTCCTCACCTCCTGGAAGCAACTGATGAGAGAGAGAGATAGAGAGAGAGAGAGAGAGAGAGAGAGAGAGAGAGAGAGAGAGAGAGAGAGAGCACTGGAGGACTGAACTGGCTGAGTAAGTATTTTAGCATTATTGTGCATTCTTATTGGGATAGATTATCTGGTTCACTATGTTTAGTTAATATTGCTTAATTTGGGTTTATTTAAAGGGACATAATACTCATATGCTAAATCACTTGAAACTGATGCAGCATGATTGTAAAAAGCTGACAGGAAAATATCACCTGAGCATCTCTATGTATAAAAAGAAGATATTTTACCTCACAACTTCCTCAGCTCAGCAGAGTAAGTTCTGTGTAAAAAGTTATACTCAGCTGCTGCCCAGCTGCAGGTAAAAAATAAATAAATGAAGAAATGAACAGCAGTCAATCAGCATCAACAGTGCTGAGGTCATGAACTCTTTTACTGTGATCTCATGAGATTTGAATTAACTCTCATGAGATTTCATAGTAAACTTCCTTAAACTGAATAGGGAAATAACATGAGTGTTCACGAAGCTCACTCCATTAGCTGTCCCGGGACAGACATACTGATTTGTGCCGCTACTCCCCCCCCCCCCCCCAGTTATATATTGGACACCTTGAAACCCTAAATAAGATAGAGACTTATCATTAAAGTAGCTTCCCACTAAAGTCACATTAAAAAAAGTAGCTTTATTGCACAACCACATACAACAAACCTATTTTCCAGTGATCGTACGCTTGTTGAATGCAAAGTTTAATTACGTGCAGTAAATAAGGTAGTATTTGTGTTTTTATTTTATTAGAATCAGTGGGGGCTTTTTGGTTACTGATGCATGCTTTGAGGGTTCTATAACGTCCCAGCAAATAAAGGCATTCCTTAAAGAAACACTTTTCCAGATTTGGGCCACATTGGATCATGGTGCTTGGAGTTTCAGGGAGATTGCATTCTATTTGCTGGCATCAGGGAGCCGCAATTACAATCAGGGAGACTCCCTGAACTTCAGGGAGAGTTGGGATGTCTGTGCTTGTGCAATGTTAAATACAGACAGCATATGCTGTCGGCATTAAGCAAGGTTGAGCGGACATGATACACTACCGCAAATCATGTACGCTTGACCTGTGATAAATCTACCCCTATATCTTTATTTCACAGATTAGTATAATCCCACTTATCAATGGCTGCGCAAGAAACTTCTTATACAATTGCATAGCAGCCCACTCTGGAACCCAAAAATGTCAATAATTCCAGGATCACTGCTCACTAATAGAAGTCATATAATTGTGTTAATAAACAGAGCCTATTTGTCACACACTTTGGCTATTGCAACGTCTGCACAAAGTACATAAACTCACTGCGCATTTATCTGGATTATACTTTTTATGAAATGCTTTGCTTCTTCGCTTAAGCGAACAAATCCTGTGTTCTGCCAGCTGATTTTTCCTTGCTGTACATTGAGCAGTGTTTCTCTATCGTTTTGACCAGCAAAAGGTGAGGCACAAGTCAAGCTGTAAGTTATACAAAGAGAAAGTTAATATCTTACAGGTTTTATAAAGAGGCACAGTATTTAGCCCGAATGTGTACCGCAGACTGTAATGCTATGGGGGTTCTGTGTACTAAGCAGGAAACACTACTTTGGAGCCCTTGTGGTGACGCAAAGTAACAAGTATGTAGTTAAATAAAAAGGTGAAAACAAGAAAACAAAAGTCCTCTGCTGGTTCTGAAGGATCTATTTTGTTATGTGCTGATAAGCACAGATAAGCAGTCACAGTTTACTAGGGATGTGCTTTAGGCAATTATTTTTTTTGGAGCTGAATTTCTTATTTTGAAAGTGCAGTACACTAAAATCTGGATTTGCACAGACCTTAGTGTGTTGTAGTTTCACAAGAAAAAAATCCAGTTTCGAAAAGAGCTGAATGCTGTGAGCAGCTACCTTCTTCCTCTTTTTGAAGCTAATGAAACTGCAGAATGCGCAGCCCTACAGTTTACTGACTGGGCACTAAATCACTGATGTTACAAGTTTTTTTAAAAGATCCTTTATCGCAATGAAGGCTAACTGGCGGCTCACATGCTGCATGTTGGCCACAGACCTTATTGTTCTCTGGCTCTATATTGACTGGACACACAAAATAAGGTGGTGAGGAGCATGCGGCCCAGCAGCATAGAGCCAGAGAAGAATAAGGTGAACAAAGGGAGTGGAGGAAGCAGCCGCATGGCGCACTCTCTCAGCTTTACAGCGTGGGTCAGTGAGGCTGAGGTTTAGTGGATGGACAGGTAGGGGTGGTGTGGAAGCAGCACACTCCTCCTTCATCTTTGCAGCACACAGCACTGAGCCAGGAGTTTAGTGGTAGGAGTGTTGCAGGAGGGGCCATGCAATTACAACCTGCTCCCTCTTTTTCATAAGGCATTTGCTGCCAGTGAGGCTGATGTATTAAGCTGCTGCATTATTCTGTGGATAATGTACATTGTGTGTTACAACCAATCACCCCCCTGAGCATATCTCATCTCTCACTATCACTCACTACTCTTTTTACCTCTTCCCCTCTCTCTCCACCCTCTCTCTCTCTACCTCTCCCTCCACCCACCCTCCCCATCTCTCTATGTTTCCCTCTTTCACACATCTCTCTATTCCACTCTCTCCCATGTCTCTCCCCTCTCTCCCACATCCCTCTCTCCCTATCCCTCTCTTCTCCTATCTTTCTCTATATTTTGTCAATGCTCTGTTTTCTCTTGCTTCTTCTCTCATTGCCCTCTCTCTACCTCTCCCTCCCTCCCTCTCTCTCTCTCTACCTCTCCCTCCTTGTGTCTCTCTACCTCTTCCTCTCTCTCTCTTTCTCTCTCCACCCCTCCCTCTCCCTCTATCCTCTCTCTCTCTTTCTATATTTTCCCTATTTCTTTTACCCCCTTTTTCTGCTTTCCTTACCTCTTTCCCTTCCTCTAACAACCTTAGTTTCTCTCTTTACCTCTGCCCCTCCCTCTCTCTCTTTTACCCCTCTCTTTCCTCTCTCTCACTCTCTCTTTATCTCTCTCTCTATATATATATATATATACCAATCTCTTCTTCTCTTTCTACTTCTGTCTCTCTCTCTACCAACCTATCCCTCACTGCCTCTCTCTCTACCTCTGTCTATTTTTCACTCTCTCTACCCCTCCCTCTACCCCTTCACTCTCCCTATTACACTCTTCACACTGAAATTATTATTATTTTTTAAGTTTTCTTTGTCAAGGTTGTATACTGAATGACATCTTTAAACCTTTATTATTTATTAAGAGGTCCGGCTGACCAGCTCAGTATTAAATAGTGAATTCCTAGGTCCATCTGTTATCATTTGTGTGGTTTAATAGTCATACATTTGGATGCAGCCTTTAAGACTTCTAAAGTATTGATTCTCATATAATGAGAATTGTTCCTTATTAAATCTTATCAACTCTTAGAAACACCACTGTTTTAAAATACTAATGGGATCAAAGAAATGGCAACCAGACACACAAGACAGTCATCCTATATAATAAAAGGTCAGGTATGTTTGTCAGATGCAGTCATGCGCAGTAGAGACTGCGCAAGGACAAACATACCTGGCCTTTAGGATCAACTTGCTTCAGATCAGATCGCCCATTGCGGGAGGCGTGGTCATGGTCAGGTTGAGCGGGCGTGGCGAGGGGCGTGACCGGCGGGAGTGCCGCGATGGGGGCTTGGCCGGTCCGGGGGTGGGCATGGCCAACTGGGAGTGGGCATGGCCTGAGAGCGACAAAGAGTGGAGAGAGATAGAGGGGGCAAAAAGAGGGGGGGAGAGAGAGCTAAAGAGAGGGGGAGAGAGAGCTAAAGAGAGGGGGGAGAGAAAAAGAGAGCAAAAGAGAGGGGGGAGAGAGCTAAATAGAGGGGGGAGAGAGAGTTAAAGAGAGGGTGAGAGAGAGCTAAAGAGAGGGGAGAGAGAGAGTTAAAGAGAGGGGAGAGAAAGCAAAAGAAAGGGAATCTAGAGCAAAAGAGAGGGGAGAGAGAGCAAAAGAGAGGGGAGAGAGGGCAAAGAGAGGGGGAGAGAGAGTTAAAGAGAGGGGAGAGAGAGCTAAAGAGAGGGGAGAGAGAGCAAAAGAGAGAGGGGAGAGAGAGAAAAAGAGGGGGGAGAGAGAGCAAAAGAGAGGGAGGGATAGAGAGCTAAAGAGAGGGAGAGAGAGAGCTAAAGAGAGGGGGGGGAGAGAGCTAAAGAGAGGGGGGAGAGAGAAAGAGAGGGGGGAGGGAGAGTTAAAGAAAGGGGAGAGAAAGCAAAAGAAAGGGGAGAGAGAGCAAATGAGAGGGGAAGAGAGAGCAAAAGAAAGGGAGATAGAGAGAAAAAGAGAGGGGGAGAAAGAGCAAATGAGAGGGGGGAGAGAGAGCAAAAGAGAGGGGGAGGGAGAGCAAAAGAGAGGGGGAGGGAGAGCAAAAGAGGGGGGAGAGAGAGCAAAGGAGAGGGGGGAGAGAGAGCAAAGTAGAGAGGGAGAGAGAGCAAGGAGAGAGGGAGAGAGAGCAAAGGAGAGGGGGAGAGAGAGCAAAGGAGAGAGGGAAGAACAAAAGAGAGGAGGAGAGAGAGCAAAAGAGAGGGGGAGAGAGAGCAAAAAAGAGAGGGGGAGAGAGCAAAAGAGGGGAGAGAGAGAGAAAAATAGGTGGGAGAGAGAAAGCAAAATAGGTGGGAGAGAGAAAGCAAAAGAGGCGGGAGAGAGAAAGCAAAAGAGGGGGGAGGGAGAGCAAAAGAGAGGGGGAAGAGAGCAAAAGAGATGGGGAGAGAGAAAAAGAGAGGGGGGAGAGAGCAAAAGAGAGGGGGAGAGAGCAAAAGAGAGTGGGAGAGATCAAAAGAGAGGGGGGAGAGAGAGAGCAAAATAGAGCACAAAAGAGAGGGGAGAGAGAGAGAGTGCAAAAGAGAGGAGGAGAGAGAGCAAAATAGAGGGGGAAGAGAGAGAGCAAGGGGTGGGACCACTGTACTACAAAAAATGGCCCGTGTGCACAGGCTTTAGGACTAGTCAATAATAATGATACTTTCTTATTGGTTGCTTATTTTTTTTTTACACTGTGTTGTTCTGGGGGCTGGGGGACTTGTGAAAATGTCTAATTTCTTCTAGGTTCTCAGCTTTTTTATCCAACCAAATGCAGGAAATCTAGATGTTCTGGAATTCTGGTATATGTAACTCAACCGAGCTATCTAATTCAAACAAGCACACTTCTAATGGATTGGAAGGGCATTGGGAAGAAAGCTTAAAATACCTGAGCTGAGTAATTGTAATGGTGTACATTGTTATTTATCTCCATATTTTTTATTAAAATCTCAGTATAAATATGGTAAAAAGTGGCAAATTAAGCACGATATTAATAGTTGAACACGTATCTAAAATGTGGATATTTATATATACAGTATCTCACAAAAGTGAGTACACCCCTCACATTTTTGTAAATATTTTATTATATCTTTTCATGTGACAACACTGAAGAAATGACACTTTGCTACAATGTAAAGTAGTGAGTGTACAGCCTGTATAACAGTGTACATTTGCTGTCCCATCAAAATAACTCAACACACATTCATCAATGTCTAAACCATTGGCAACAAAAGTGAGTACACCCCTAAGTGGAAATGTCAAAATTGGGACCAATTAGCTTTTTTCCCTCCCCTGTATCATGTGACTCGCTAGTGCTACAAGGTCTCAGGTGTGAATGGGGAGCAGGTGTATTAAATTTGGTGTTATTGATCTCACACTCTCTCATACTGGTCACTGGAAGCTCAACATGGCACTTCATGGCAAAGAACTCTCTGAGGATCTGAAAAAAAGAATTGTTGCTCTACATAAAGATGGCCTAGGCTATAAGAAGATTGCCAAGACCCTGAAACTGAGCTGCAGCACGGTGGGCAAGACCATACAGCGGTTTCACAGGACAGGTTCCACTCAGAACAGGCCTCGCCATGGTTGACCAAAGAAGTTGAGTGCACGTGCTCAGCGTCATATCCAGAGGTTGTCTTTGGGAAATAGACGTATGAGTGCTGCAAGCATTGCTGCAGAGGTTGAAGGGGCGGGGGGTCAGCCTGTCAGTGCTCAGACCATATGCTGCACACAGCATCAAATTGGTCTGCATGGCTGTCGTCCCAGAAGGAAGCCTTTTCTAAAGATGATGCACAAGAAAGCCTGCAAACAGTTTGCTGAAGACAAGCAGACTAAGGACATGGGTTACTGGAAACATGCCCTGTGGTCGGATGAGACCAAGATAAACTTATTTGGTTCAGATGGTGTCAAGCATGTGTGGCGGCAACCAGGTGAGGAGCAGAAAGACAAGTGTGTCTTGCCTACAGTCAAGCTTGGTGGTGGGAGTGTCATGGTCTGGGCCTGCATGAGTGCTGCCGGCACTGGGGAGCTACAGTTCATTGAAGGAACCATGAATGCCAACATGTACTGTGACATACTGAAGCATGAGAATGATCCCCTCCCTTAGGAGACTGGGCTGCAGGACAGTATTCCAACATTATAACGACCCCAAACACACCTCCAAGACGACCACTGCCTTGCTAAAGAAGCTGAGGGTAAAGGTGATGGACTGGCCAAGCATGTCTCCAGACCTAAACCCTATTGAGCATCTGTGGGGCATCCTCAAACGGAAATTGAGGGAGCGCAAGGTCTCTAACATCCAACAGCTCCGTGATGTTGTCATGAAGGAGTGGAAGAAGACTCCAGTGGCAACCTGTAAAGCTCTGGTGAACTCCATACCCAAGAGGGTTAAGGCAGTGCTGAAAAAAAAATGGTGGCCACACAAAATATTGACACTTTGGGCCCAATTTGGACATGTCCACTTAGGGGTGTACTCACTTTTTGTTGCCAACGGTTTAGACATTAATGGCTGTGTGTTGAGTTTTTTTAAGGGGACAGCAAATTTACACTGTTATACACGCTGTACACTCACTACTTTACATTGTAGCAAAGTGTAATTTCGTCAGTGTTTTCACATGAAAAGATATAATAAAATATTTACAAAAATGTGAGGGGTGTACTCACTTTTGTGAGATACTGTGTATATATATATATATATATATATATATATATATATATATATATATATATATATATATATATATATATAAACACTTTATGTATTATTGGAAATTCATATACATAATATTTCTCCAGTATAATTATTTTGCATATAATTCACAGGTATTTTAATTGCAATGTAATGACATCTTGAGAAATTAATAGAAATTATTTGTTCTCTTAAGAATTTTTATCAAGTCAACAGAACAATAAAAAAATAAAATAAGGTCTTCTTACCATAAGTATGTAATGACACCAATCGGCCTAGAAAACAAGAAATCAAGAAAATGGTATTATAGCATTGGGTTATATAGCCTAACCTGGAGTCAATACAAAATGCCTCCGCTATGATAACCCTCTATATACCCCACATCTTCCTGTTTTGAGTTTAGGTGCTTCATATTGACCTGGAGCTTAGAGGGGAAAAAAAGTTGTTTTTTTTTTGTATAGAGACAGATTTGACCGTCTCTATAGCTTGCCTGATAATGTAAGGATGCTGCACCCCGACTGTTGTCAGGGACATTTAAGTTAAATTATACCTGGGGTTTTTTTGTCTCCCAGGAGTTACTCCTTGTCAGTTATACTCATTTATACTACATAGAAGAGGCTGAGGATTGATGTATAGGTTGAAAAAAAAGGTGTGAGATAAAAAAAACTTTAATAAAATCAAATAAAACACATGATGCAAGGTTGCAAACCATGGTGTGTGTATTCATTTCTAAACCCTATAGTCAAGGCAAAAAGGGATTATATTCATATAAACACATGCACATGCATACATACACTTACACACACACACACACACACACATATATATATATATCTCAAAGTCCAAACAGGATAAGCACAGTCCTTCATAAGCCAACACCTGCCAGGGGGCACATCCAAACGTAGTAGTGTATCCAGCCCAGAGAGTGCCATTTTTTTTTAGCTGGAAACATCATATATATATATATATACACACAGTATATATAAAAGAAGTATCAAGGATTTACTTATCCATACAGACCTTGTTGAAGGAGAGGATGGCTAAACGTAGGTTCACTATTCAACCAGTGTTTAAAAAAGGAACCAGTGAACATCCTGTTGCATTATATTTTGTTAATGCAAAGCATACTATTGCAGATCTACGCTGACCAAATCAAGAGACCTCCAAGGGGAGGTGATGTTAACAAACTATTACTACAGAAGGAAACCAATTGGATTTTTAAGCTTCAGACGATGACACCATGGGGTTTGAATAAAAAAAAACTCTATTATCATGCTTCCTATCGGAGAGATGAGTGGCATATTTTGCTAGTATTAAAGGGATAGGGAAGTCAAAATTAAACTTGCATGATTCAGATAGAGCAGGTAATTTTAAGACACTTTTAAATTTACTTCTATTTTCAAATGTGCTTTGTTCTCTTACGGCTAGATTTAGAGTTTTGTCGGTAACGACCTGCGTAGCTAACGCTGGCTTTTTTCTGGCCGCACCTTTAAAATAACTCTGGTATTGAGAGTCCACAGAATGGCTGCGTTAGGCTCCAAAAAAGGAGCGTAGAGCATTTTTAACGCAACTGCAACTCTCGATACCAGAGTTGCTTACGGACGCGGCCAGCCTCAAAAACGTGCTCGTGCACGATTCCCCCATAGAAAATAATGGGGCTGTTTGAGCTGAAAAAAAACCTAACACCTGCAAAAAAGCCACATTCAGCTCCTAACGCAGCCCCATTGTTTGCTATGGGGAAACACTTCCTACGTCTGCACCTAACACCCTAACATGTACCCCGAGTCTAAACACCCCTAACCTTACACTTATTAACCCCTAATCTGCCGCCCCCGCTATCGCTGACCCCTGTATATTATTTTTAACCCCTAATCTGCCGCTCCGTAAACCGCCGCTACTTACATTATCCCTATGTACCCCTAATCTGCTGCCCCTAACACCGCCGACCCCTATATTATATTTATTAACCCCTAATCTGCCCCCCACAACGTCGCCTCCACCTGCCTACACTTATTAACCCGTAATCTGCCGAGCGGACCGCACCGCTATTATTATAAAGTTATTAACCCCTAATCCGCCTCACTAACCCTATAATAAATAGTATTAACCCCTAATCTGCCCTCCCTAACATCGCCGACACCTAACTTCAATTATTAACCCCTAATCTGCCGACTGGAGCTCACCGCTATTCTAATAAATGTATTAACCCCTAAAGCTAAGTCTAACCCTAACACTAACACCCCCCTAAGTTAAATATAATTTGAATCTAACGAAATTAATTAACTCTTATTAAATAAATTATTCCTATTTAAAGCTAAATACTTACCTGTAAAATAAATCCTAATATAGCTACAATATAAATTATAATGATATTATAGCTATTTTAGGATTAATATTTATTTTACAGGTAACTTTGTATTTATTTTAACCAGGTACAATAGCTATTAAATAGTTAAGAACTATTTAATAGCTAAAATAGTTAAAATAATTACAAATTTACCTGTAAAATAAATCCTAACCTAAGTTACAATTAAACCTAACACTACACTATCAATAAATAAATTAAATACAATTCCTACAAATAAATACAATGAAATAAACTAACTAAAGTACAAAAAATAAAAAAGAACTAAGTTACAAAAAATAAAAAAATATTTACAAACATTAGAAATATATTACAACAATTTTAAACTAATTACACCTACTCTAAGCCCCCTAATAAAATAACAAAGCCCCCCAAAATAAAAAAATGCCCTACCCTATTCTAAATTACTAAAGTTCAAAGCTCTTTTACCTTACCAGCCCTGAACAGGGCCCTTTGCGGTGCATGCCCCAAGAAGTTCAGCTCTTTTGCCTGTAAAAAAAAACATACAATACTCCCCCCCAACATTACAACCCACCACCCACATACCCCTAATCTAATCCAAACCCCCCTTAACTAAACCTAACACTAAGCCCCTGAAGATCTCCCTACCTTGAGTCGTCTTCACTCAGCCGAGCCAAATTCTTCATCCAAGCGGAGCAAGAAGAGGTCCTCCATCCAGTAGAAGTCTTCATCCAAGCGGGGCAGAAGAGGTCTTCCATCCGATTGAAGTCTTCATCCAAGCGGGATCTTCTATCGTCATCCATCCGGAGCGGAGCGGCAGCATCCTGAAGACCTCCGACGCGGAACATCCATCCTGGCCGACGACTGAACGACAAATGACGGTTCCTTTAAATGACGTCATCCAAGATGGCGTCCCTCGAATTCCGATTGGCTGATAGGATTCTATCAGCCAATCGGAATTAAGGTAGGAATATTCTGATTGGCTGATGGAATCAGCCAATCAGAATCAAGTTCAATCCGATTGGCTGATTGGATCAGCCAATCGGATTGAACTTGATTCTGATTGGCTGATTCCATCAGCCAATCAGAATATTCCTACCTTAATTCCGATTGGCTGATAGAATCCTATCAGCCAATCGGAATTCGAGGGACGCCATCTTGGATGACGTCATTTAAAGGAACCGTCATTCGTCGTTCAGTCGTCGGCCAGGATGGATGTTCCGCGTCGGAGGTCTTCAGGATGCTGCCGCTCCGCTCCGGATGGATGACGATAGAAGATCCCGCTTGGATGAAGACTTCAATCGAATGGAAGACCTCTTCTGCCCCGCTTGGATGAAGACTTCTACCGGATGGAGGACCTCTTGCTCCGCTTGGATGAAGAATTTGGCTCGGCTGGGTGAAGACGACTCAAGGTAGGGAGATCTTCAGGGGCTTAGTGTTAGGTTTATTTAAGGGGGGTTTGGGTTAGATTAGGGGTATGTGGGTGGTGGGTTGTAATGTTGGGGGGGGGTATTGTATGTTTTTTATTACAGGCAAAAGAGCTGAACTTCTTGGGGCATGCCCCGCAAAGGGCCCTGTTCAGGGCTGGTAAGGTAAAAGAGCTTTGAACTTTAGTAATTTAGAATAGGGTAGGGCATTTTTTTATTTTGGGGGGCTTTGTTATTTTATTAGGGGGCTTAGAGTAGGTGTAATTAGTTTAAAATTGTTGTAATATATTTCTAATGTTTGTAAATATTTTTTTATTTTTTGTAACTTAGTTCTTTTTTATTTTTTGTACTTTAGTTAGTTTATTTCATTGTATTTATTTGTAGGAATTGTATTTAATTTATTTATTGATAGTGTAGTGTTAGGTTTAATTGTAACTTAGGTTAGGATTTATTTTACAGGTAAATTTGTAATTATTTTAACTATTTTTGCTATTAAATAATTCTTAACTATTTAATAGCTATTGTACCTGGTTAAAATAAATACAAAGTTACCTGTAAAATAAATATTAATCCTAAAATAGCTATAATATCATTATAATTTATATTGTAGCTATATTAGGATTTATTTTACAGGTAAGTATTTAGCTTTAAATAGGAATAATTTATTTAAGAAGAGTTAATTAATTTCGTTAGATTAAAATTATATTTAATTTAGGGGGGTGTTCGTGTTAGGGTTAGACTTAGCTTTAGGGGTTAATACATTTATTAGAATAGCGGTGAGCTTCAGTAGGCAGATTAGGGGTTAATAATTGAAGTTAGGTGTCGGCGATGTTAGGGAGGGCAGATTAGGGGTTAATACTATTTATTATAGGGTTAGTGAGGCGGATTAGGGGTTAATAACTTTATTATAGTAGTGGTGCGGTCCGCTCAGCAGATTAGGGGTTAATAAGTGTAGGCAGGTGGAGGCGACGTTGAGGGGGGCAGATTAGGGGTTAATAAATATAATATAGGGGTCGGCGGTGTTAGGGGCAGCAGATTAGGGGTACATAGCTATAATGTAGGTGGCGGCTCTTTGCGGTCGGCAGATTAGGGGTTAATTATTGTAGGTAGCTAGCTGCGACGTTGTGGGGGGCAGGTTAGGGGTTAATAAATATAATATAGGGGTCGGCGGTGTTAGGGGCAGCAGATTAGGGGTACATAAGTATAACGTAGGTGGCGGTCGGCAGATTAGGGGTTAAAAAAATGTAATCGAGTGTCGGCGATGTGGGGGGACCTCGGTTTAGGGGTACATAGGTAATTTATGGGTGTTAGTGTACTTTAGAGTACAGTAGTTAAGAGCTTTATGAACCGGCGTTAGCCCAGAAAGCTCTTAACTACTGACTTTTTTCTGCGGCTGGAGTTTTGTCATTAGATTTCTAACGCTCACTTCAGACACGACTCTAAATACCGGAGTTAGAAAGATCCCATTGAAAAGATAGGATACGCAATTGACGTAAGGGGATCTGCGGTATGGAAAAGTCGCGGCTGAAAAGTGAGCGTTAGACCCTTTTTTGAATGACTCCAAATACCGGCGGTAGCCTAAAACCAGCGTTAGGAGCCTCTAACGCTGGTTTTCACGGCTACCGCCAAACTCCAAATCTAGGCCTTAGTATCCCTTGTTAAAAAATGAATACACACATATCCTACACTAGTGGGAGCTGCTGTAATTGGTGCCTGCACACATTTGTCTCTTGTGATTGGCTAAATAGATATTTTCAGCTTCCTGCCAGTAGTGCAATGCTGTCCCCTCAGCAAGAGAATGAAGAAAATTTGATAATAGAATTAAATTGGAAAGTTGTTAAAAATTTGTATGTTCTATCTGAATCATAAAAGAACATTTTGGGGTTTACTATCCCTTTAAATGATGAAGTATGTGGGAGTGGATATTGCATTTGTATCTCTTGGCTCCCATACTTAACCATCCATATGTATGTCTCAGTGTAGAAGCTCAGAGTAGGATCAGACAATGGCATCTATTTATCAAGCCATCAACCGCAAATACGCTGGAATTATGCAGCATATTTGTGGCGAGCCTGATTCCCCTTAGTTATCAAACCCTACAGACCGGCAAAAGTAGAATTTTGTGATGTAACATACGATCCGCCAGACTCAGTCCGACACAGATCGATGCTTACATCATTACAGATGTTCCGAATGCAAATTCGGCACAATCTGACTAGTTATCAAATGTCTACCAGGTACGCTCGACGCTATTCCGGCCCAGCGTACCTGGTTTTCAATTCGCCGCCCTGGAGGCGGCGGATGCCATAGGAATCAATGGGAGTCTGAAAGCAGCGAAAGCTTATGTTCGCTGCTGCCCGATATCCCATTGATTCCTATGGGAACGTTTACACCTAACACCCTAACATGTACCCCGAGTCTAAACACCCCTAATCTGCCCCCCCTACACCGCCGCCACCTATATTATACTTATTAACCCCTAAACCACCGCTCCCGGAGCCCACCGCCACTCCAATAAACTTATTAACCCCTAAACCGCCACTCACGGCCCCGCCGCAACTAAATAAAGTGTTTAAATTTTAAATTTATTAACCCCTAATCTGCCCCCCCTACACCGCCGCCACTATATTACATTTATTAACCCCTAAACCTAAGTCTAACCCTAACCCTAACACCCCCTAACTTAAATATAATTTAAATAAATCTAAAGAAATATTCTATAACTAATAGTTACATTGTATCTAGCTTAGGGTTTATTTTTATTTTACAGGCAAGTTTGTATTTATTTTAACTAGGTAGAATAGTTATTAAATAGTTATTAACTATTTAATAACTTCCTAGTTAAAATAAATACAAAAGTACCTGTACAATAAAACCTAACCTAAGTTACAATTACACCTAACACTACACTATCATTAAATTAATTCCCTAAATTAACTACAATTAAATACAATTAAATAAAATTATCTAAAGTACAAAACCCCCCCCACTAAATTACAGAAAATAATAAACAAATTACAAGATTTTTAAACTAATTACACCTAATCTAATCCCCTTAACAAAATAAAAAAGCCCCCCCAAAATAAAAAAAGCCCTACCCTACACTAAATTACATATAGCCCTTAAAAGGTCCTTTTGCGGGGCATTGCCCCAAAGTAATCAGCTCTTTTACCCGTAAAAAGAAATTACAAACCCCCCCAACATTAAAACCCACCACCCACACAACCAACCCTACTCTAAAACCCACCCAATCCCCCCCAAATAAAAAAAGCCCTACCCTACACTAAATTACAAATAGCCCTTAAAAGGTCCTTTTGCGGGGCATTGCCCCAAAGTAATCAGCTCTTTTACCTGTAAAAAGAAATTACAAACCCCCCCAACATTAAAACCCACCACCCACACAACCAATCCTACTCTAAAACCCACCCAATCCCCCCCAAATAAAAAAAGTCCTACCCTACACTAAATTACAAATAGCCCTTAAAAGGTCCTTTTGCGGGGCATTGCCCCAAAGTAATCAGCTCTTTTACCTGTAAAAAGAAATTACAAACCCCCCCCAACATTAAAACCCACCACCCACACAACCAACCCTACTCTAAAACCCACCCAATCCCCCCTTAAAAAACCTAACACTAACCCCTTGAAGATCACCCTACCATGAGAAGTCTACTCTTCACCCAACTGGGCCAAAGTCCTCAACGAAGCCGGGTGAAGTGGTCCTCCAGACGGACAGAAGTCTTCATCCAAGCCGGGCAGAAGAGGTCCTCCAGACGGGGGGAAGTCTTCAGACGGCATCTTCTATCTTCATCCATCCGGTGCGGAGCGGGTCCATCTTCAAGACATCTGACATGGAGCATCCTCTTCTTCCGGAGTCTTCTTGAACAATGACGGGTCCTTTAAGTGACATCATCCAAGATAGCTTCCTTTCAATTCCGATTGGCTGATAGAATTCTAAATGTATTAACCCTTTATACCTAAGTCTAACCCTAACCCTAACACCCCCTAACTTAAATATAGTTAAAATAAATCTAAATAAAACCTAATATCATTACCTAAATTATTCCTATTATAAAACTAAATACTTACCTATAATATAAAATAAACCCTAAGCTAGCTACAATATAACTAATAGTTACATTGTAGCTAGCTTAGGGTTTATTTTTATTTCACAGGCAAGTTTGTATTTATTTTAACTAGGTAGAATAGTTATTAAATAGTTATTAACTATTTACTAACTACCTAGCTAAAATAAATACAAATTTACCAGTAAAATAAATCCTAACCTAAGTTACACTAACACCACTAACACTACACTACAATTAAATAACTTACATAAATTAAATACAATTAAATAAATTAAATACAATTAGCTAAATTACAAAAAAAACCCCACTAAATTAAAGAAAATAAAAAACTAATTACAAGCTATTTAAACTAATTACACCTAATCTAAGAGCCCTATCAAAATAAAAAAGCCCCCCCAAAATAAAAAACCTCCTAGCCTAAACTATCAATAGCCCTTAAAATGGCCTTTTGTGGGGCATTGCCCCAAATAAATCAGCTCTTGTACCTGAAAAAGAAATACAAACAACCCCCCAACAGTAAAACCCACCACCCACACAACCAACCCCCCCAAATAAAACCCTAACTAAAAAATCCTAAGCTCCCCATTGCCCTGAAAAGGGCATCTGGATGGGCATTGCCCTTAAAAGGGCATTTAGCTCTATTGCTGCCCAAGGCCCTAACCTAAAATAAAACCCACCCAATACACCCTTAAAAAATCCTAACACTAACCCCCGAAGATTCACTTACCGCGAGAAGTCTTCATCCAAGCGGCAAGATGTCCTCAACGAAGCCGGCAGAAGTGGTCCTCCAGACGGGCAGAAGTGGTCCTCCAGACAGGCAGATGTCTTCACCCAGACAGCATCTTCTATCTTCATCCTTCCGACGTGGAGCGGCTCCATCTTCAAGACATCCGGCGCGGAGCATCCTTTTCTTCCGACGGCTTCTTGCTGAATGAAGGTACCTTTAAGTGACGTCATCCAAGATGGAGTCCCTTAGATTCCGATTGGCTGATAGAATTCTATCAGCCAATCGGAATTAAGGTTGAAAAAATCATATTGGCTGATCCAATCAGCCAATAGGATTGAGCTCGCATTCTATTGGCTGATTGGAACAGCCAATAGAATGCAAGCTCATTCCTATTGGCTGATTGGATCAGCCAATAGAATTCTATCAGCCAATCAGAATCTAAGGGACGCCATCTTGGATGACGTCACATAAAGGTACCTTCTTTCAGCAAGAAGCCGTCGGAAGAAGAGGATGCTCCATGCCGGATGTCTTGAAGATGGAGCCGCTTCACGTCGGAAGGATGAAGATAGAAGATGCCATCTGGGTGAAGACTTCTGCCCGTCTGGAGGACCACTTCTGCCCGTCTGGAGGACCACTTCTGCCGGCTTTGTTGAGGACATCTTGCCGCTTGGATGAAGACTTCTCCCGGTAAGTAAATCTTCGGGGGTTAGTGTTAGGATTTTTTAAGGGTGTATTGGGTGGGTTTTATTTTTAGGTTAGGGCTTTGGGCAGCAATAGAGCTAAATGCCCTTTTAAGGGTTATGTCCATCCAAATGCCCTTTAGGAGCTTAGGTTTTTTTAATTAGGGTTTTATTTGGGGGGTTGGTTGTGTGGTTGGTGGGTTTTACTGTTGGGGGGGTTATTTGTATTTCTTTTTCAGGTAAAAGAGCTGATTTCTTTGGGGCAATGCCCCGCAAAAGGCCCTTTTAAGGGCTATTGATAGTTTAGTTTAGCCTAGGTTTTTTTTTTATTTTGGGGGGGCTCTTAGATTAGGTGTAATTAGTTTAAATATCTTGTAATTTGTTTTTTATTTTCTGTAATGTAGTGTTTTTTTTTTTTGTAATTTAGCTAATTGTATTTAATTTACTTAATTGTATTTAATTTAGGTAATTTATTTAATTGTAGTGTAGTGTTAGGTGTTAGTGTAACTTAGGTTAGGTTTTATTTTACAGGTAAATTTGTATTTATTTTAGCTAGGTAGTTATTAAATAGTTAATAACTATTTAGTAACTATTCTACCTAGTTAAAATAAATACAAACTTGCCTGTAAAATAAAAATAAACCCTAAGCTAGCTACAATGTAACTATTAGTTATATTGTAGCTAGTTTAGGGTTTATTTTATAGGTAAGTATTAAGTTTTAATAGGAATAATTTAGGTAATGATAGGAATTTTATTTAGATTTATTTTAATTATATTTAAGTTAGGGGGTGTTAGGGTTAGGGTTAGACGTAGGTTTAGGGGTTAATAAATTTAGAATAGTGGCGGCGACGTTGGTAATGTAGGTGTCGGCGATGTTGTGGGCAGCAGATTAGGGGTTAATAAATATATTGTAGGTGTCGGCGATGTTGTGGGCAGCAGATTAGGGGTTAATAAGTATAATGTAGGTGGCGGCGATGTCCGGAGCGGCAGATTAGGGGTTAATAAGTATAATGTAGGTGTCTGCGATGTCGGGGGCGGCAGATTAGGGGTTAATAAGTGTAAGATTAGGGTTTTTTAGACTCGTGGTTCATGTTAGGGTGTTAGGTGTAAACATAAATTTTGTTTCTCCATAGAAATCAATGGGGCTGCGTTACTGAGTTTTACACTGCTTTTTTGCAGGTGTTAGACTTTTTCTCAGCCGGCTCTCCCCATTGATGTCTATGGGGAAATTGTGCACGAGCACGTACAACCAGCTCACCGCTCACTTAAGCAGCGCTAGTATTGGAATGCAGTGTGGAGCTCAATTTTGCTCTACGCTCACTTCTTGCCTGTTAACGCCGGGTTTGTAAAAACCCGTAATACCAGCGCTGCAGGGAAGTGAGCAGTGAGAATAAACTGCAAGTTAGCACCGCACCCCTGTTACTGCAAAACTCGTAATCTAGGCGATTGTTATTTCAACTATTTCTTAATGCACTTTCAGCTTTAGTGCTGTTTGTCTTAGTGCACCTTCGGGTCAGTGCTTAAGCCAGAACAGGATTTTGTAGCACGCCCCATAGAGGAGGGAGTTATTGCTGCTGCACTATCCGACCTCCGACCACCTGAGACTATTGCACTAGCAATAACTTTTTATTTTCAACTTATAAAATGAGCATACGAATAACAGCGCTATGATTTAACTTGAGCGGTGTTAGTGTTTAAAAGCACTAATATTTTTGTGCTTCACTTGTAATCTAGGCCATAGTGTGGATGATGACTAAGGGGTTGATTTATCACAGCCCGAATAGGGTCCTATACCCTTGTTTCCACGCAAGCCTTGAGGCTCGCGAGAAATAGGAGTTAAGAAGCAGCGGTCTTAAGACCGTTGCTCCTTAACTCGTTGGCTGCCTCTGAGGCTGCGGACATCAATCCGCCGATCTCATAGAATCGGGTTGATTGACATCCCCTGCTAGCGGCCGATTGGCTGCGAATCTGCAGGGAAGGCATTGCACAAGCAGTTCACCAGAACTGCTTGTGCAATGATAAATGCCAACAGCGTATGCTGTGGCATTTATCAATGTTTGGTGGACATGATCGCTAAAGCGGATCATGTCCACCAGACACTTGATAAATTGGCCCCTAAGTGTTGCTATCTTCCTTTAAAGAGTTAAAGGGATAGTAAAGTCCAAATTAAACTTTCATGATTCAGATAGGGCATGTCATTTTAAACAACTTTCTAATTTACTTTTATCATCAAATTTGCTTTCTTTTCTTGTTATTCTTAGTTGAAAGCTAAACCTAGGTAGGCTCATATGCTAATTTCTTAGCCCTTGAAGGCCATCTGTCTTCTGAATGCATTTGACAGTTTTTCACAACTAGAGGGAGTTAGTTCATGTGTTTAATATAGATAACATTGTGCTCACGCACATGGAGTTATTTAAGAGTCATAACTAATTGCCTAAAATGCAAGTCTGTCAAAAGATCTGAGATAAGGTAAATAGTATATTTCTATAACAGTGTTCGTTATGCAAAACTGGGGAATTGTAAATAAAGGGTTTATCTATCTTTTTAAACAATAGATTTTTGGTGTTTACTATCCCTTTAAGCATGGAGGTCAACGTTGGGGTTAAATGTGGTGGCGGCTTAGACACAGCAACCATTAAGGTTATCTGCGATGAGAAGTTTAAAGTTAGGGTTAACTGCGGTGGTTAAAGGGACAGTCAAGTCCAAATAAACTGTCATGATTTAAAGGGACAGTAAACCTTAAAAATAATGTTATATAATTCTGCACATAGTGCATTATAGTAGCCAAACATTAAAAAACATAATTGTACCCTATTAATTTAAAAAAACAAACGCTGTTTCACAGACCCGCTCTCTGCTCTCTGCTGAGCGGGTCTGTTATATTTAGTCAGCGCATCGGGCCAGCTGTATAGTCACAGCCCGGCCCGACAGCGCCATAAGACTAAGTGCTGCTCGCGTTTGTTTTTTTAAATTAATAGGGTACAATTATGTTTTTTAATGTTTGGCTACTATAATGTTATATAATTCTGCACTATGTGCAGAATTATATAACATTATTTTTAAGGTTTACTGTCCCTTTAAATAGGGCATGTAATTTTAAACAACTTTCCAATTTACTTTTATCACCAAATTTGCTTTGTTCTCTTGGTATTCTTAGTTGAAAGCTAAACCAAGGAGGTTCATAAGCTAATTTCTTAGACCTTGAAGGCCGCCTCTAATCTAAATGCATTTTGACAGTTTTTCACCACTAGAGGGCGTTAGTTCATGTGTTTCATATAGATAACATTGAGCTCATGCATGTGACTTTACCAAGGAGTGAGCACTGATTGGCTAAAATGAAAGTCTGTCAAAAGAACTGAAATAAGGGGGCAGTCTGGAGAGGCTTAGATACAAGGTAATTACAGAGATAAAATGTGTATTATTATAACTGTGTTGGTTATGCAAAACTAGAGAATGGGTAATTAAGGGATTATCTATCTTTTAAAACAAAAAAAATTCTGGTGTTGACTGTTCCTTTAAATTTAGTACAGAGCATTGGGACTGCAGCAACTAGTTTATTGGGGCTTGAATATATCATAGCTTAGGTTAAAGGGACAGTCTACAATATAATTTTAATTTTTTTAAAAGAAATCCCTTTATTACCCATTCCCCCGTTTTGCATAACCAACACAGTTATATTAATAAACTTTTTACCTCTGTGATTAGCCTGTATCTAAGCCTCTTCTGACAGCACCCTGATCACATGACTGTGACTATTTATATTCTATTGACTTGCATATAGCATTGTGTTGTGCTAAATCTTAAATAACTTTCTGTGCCTGAACACAGTGTCATCTATATGGCCCACATGAACTGAAGCCTCTTGTTGTGAAAAGCAATTTAAAAAGCATGTGAAAAGATGCAGCCCTCAATGGCTTAGAAATTAACATATGAACCTACCTAGGTTTAGTTTCAACTAAGAATACCAAGAGAAAAAAAGGAAATTTGATGATAAAAGTAAATTGAAAAGTTGATTAAAATGACATGCACTATCTGAATAATGAAAGTTTAATTTTGACTAGACTGTCCCTTTAACAGCAGCTATGTGATCAGATGAGTGGAGTAAACTCCAAAAAAAAAGAGGTCTGTAGGAATACTGTGACCTGCCACGTACTAATAACAGTGCTGTTACCATTATGTTTCTTTAGTACATATAGAAAGTATCATTGTTACAGAACCACTTAATGATGGAGCAACTTGAGTGTGATTGCTGACAGAGCTGTTATTATGCTGTGCCTCTGTGCATAGGATTTAGCTTGTAATCTGTATTTAAAGGGATACTAACCCCACATTTTTTCTTTCATGATTCAGATAGAGCATGCAATTTTAAGCAACTTTCTAATTTACTCCTATTATCAATTTTTCTTTGTTCTAATGTTATCTTGATTTGAAAAAGCAGTAATAAAAGGTTAGGAGCCGGCCCATTTTTTAGTTCAGCACCTTAGAGCTGCTGATTGGTTTGCTACATTTAGCCACAAATCAGCAAGTGCTACCCATGTGCTGAACAAAAAATGGTCTGGCTCTAAAGCTTACAGTACTGCTTTTTCAAATCAAGATAGCATGAGAACAAAGAAAAATTGATAATAGGAGTAAATAAGAAAGGTGCTTAAAATCTCCTGCTCTATCTGAATCATGAAAGAAAAAAAATGGGTTTAGTATCCCTTTAAAGAGCAATGTAACTTCAAAAACGCAGGCAGAGTATTAGAAAGTTACTAATATTCTTACCATATATCAGAAGCCTTTGAGACGGGAGACTGAGAGGCAACCTCTGGCGATACAAACTCTGGAGAGCCATACTTGCTATATTGTAACTCAGATGTGCATAGCTTTTGGGCAAATCCAAAATCACAGAGTTTGATGTCTTCCCTGTCTGTATGCACCATAAGTATATTAGAAGGCTGTGAAGAGAGAAATAATATAGTTACCATAATAAAGAAAATGAAAAATTATATGAAAATGACTGTCTCTTCTGGTCAGCTCTAGCCTTAGATTATATTGTAGATACAAAGCCTATATTCTGTAGTCCAATCAACCAGCCTAATTAATGATGATAGTAAACAATATAAAGGTTACACAGGCATAGAAGTTCCTAATTAAATGGTACTTTATCATTTAGGTGGAGCTGAGACTTGTCATGCAGATATATGTAGCCCCTTCTAGAGATGGGAATGTATTTATAAACCTGGTTGAACTGTATGCTCTTCTGCTCTGTGACCAAGGTTCAAAGTAATTCCCTCATAATATTTACAGTAACAGTTTAGTAAGAACAGTGCTAGTGGCCGATTTATCAAAGTCTGGCGGACATGATACGCTGTAGCATATCATGTCCGCCAGACATCGCTGAATGCCGACAGCGTTAACATTGCACAAGCAGTTCTAGTAAACTGCTTGTGCAATGCACCCCCTGAAGATTTGCTGTCAATCAAATCGATCGTATAGGATCGGGCGGATTGATGTCCGTAGCCTCAGAGGCAGCGGATCAGTTAAGGAGCAATGGTCTTAAGACCACTGCTTCATAACTGCTGTTTCCGGCAAGCCTGAAGGCTCGCCCAGAAACAGGGGCCATTCAGCCCTTGATAAATCAGCCCCTTAGTATTAGCCATAGTTTACATTTCAGTAAATGTTACCTTAATATCCAAATGAAGAATATTCTTCCCGTGTAGAAATTCAACAGCTTCCACCAGTTGCCTGATATATAATTTCACCTATAAGATGATAAGATTTTGAATGCTTAATATCCACCTTAATTATATTAAATCAGTAAATAGCACTTCTATTTTGGAGCTCATATTACAGTACAAAGTTATTTTTTAGTGCTCGAGTGACAGTGTAGGGAGAAATAACATCTGCATGTTAAATAGTGGGGCTGCCCTAAATTCCTCATATATTAGACTATGGGTTGCACACTAAATTCATGTACTATTTTAATGAAAGTTAAGCATAAAACACATACATATACACACATATAGTAAAGACATATAGACACACACACACACACACACATATATATATCAAAGGCAAAGTGCACTATAAAGAAGAAAAGACCTCTTCGTTTGTATTTTACATTGAGAGCCACTATCTATTCGGTTGACTTCTTTACACCTTTATTGACATAGTGATATATTCTCATTCCTTTGTCTCTTCTCCTGTTCTTTAAGTTGAACACCCCTAACATAATATTATTATTTTTTCTCATTTATACCTGTTTTATGGTTTCTTCGTGGGTCTCCATAATACTCATGGGTTCTATTATGTGCATTTTGGATCTACCGCTCAATGCAGTTTCTTATATTAGGTATTTTATACTAGCGCATATTTTTGATCATATGATCCCCGCCTCTAACGGTGGTGTTACATGCATTTACAATATTGTTTTGATATGATTATGGTGTGATTTATACCTTCTTATTATCTCTTTGCATATGTAACCCTCCCATCTGTCTAAAATTCCCTCCTGCTTATGTGATTGCTTATGTGATTCATTTGTGTGCGCAACCCCATTCGTTTTGTTATATGTTGGCTTAGTTTGCTGACAAATTCCTTTGCAACCGGGGACCTGCCGGATATTGATAGACTGCCCACACGTATTATTACAGGTTTCCACATAGGTTACTAGCTATGATATATTCCTCTGGCACTGTGTCTTACCACATTGTTGCTTCTGTTGTTTTTACTGTATAGTTTTATTATTAGTATGTTCACTGTTTGGACTTATGTTGACATGGTGAGCACGCCCATTTGGGGGCATGTCTACCGTGTAGAGCGTGATGTCCTTGTTTGCTATGTTTAAATCTCCGTTGGTGGTAGGTGCAACTGTATATTTTTTGCCTGTCTGAGGACGAGCTATTGTGGCTCGAAAACGTTCTCATTAAAGTGAGATCTATGCCAAGACCTTTGGAGTGCGCTTTTCTTCCTATATTATATATATATATATATATATATATACTGTACATACAGTATCTCACAAAGGTGAGTACAACCCTCACATTTTTGTAAATATTTTATTATACCTTTTCATGTGACAAAACTGAAGAAATGACACTTTGCGACAATGTAAAGTAGTGAGTGAACGGTCTGTATAACAGTGTAAATTTGCTGTCCCCTCAAAATAACTCAACACACAGCCATTAATGTCTAAACCGTTGGCAACAAAAGTGAGTACACCCCTAAGTGAAAATGTCCATATTCGGCCCAAAGTGTCAATATTTTGCATGGCCACCATTATTTTCCAGCACTGCCTTAATCCTCTTGGGCATGGAGTTCACCAGAGCTTCACATGTTGCCACTGGAGTCCTCTTCAATGACTTCACAGAGCTGGCGGATGTTAGAGACCTTTCGCTCCCCCACCTTCCATTTGAGGATGCCCCACAGATACTCAATAGGGTTTAGGTCTGGAGACATGCTTGGCCAGTCCATCACCTTTATCCTCAGCTTCTTTAGCAAGGCAGTGGTCGTCTTGGAGGTGTGTTTTGGGTCGTTATCATGTTGGAATACTGCACTGCAGCCCAGTCTCCGAAGGGAGGGGATCATGCTCTGCTTCAGTATGTCACAGTACATGTTGACATCCATGGTTCCCTCAATGAACTGTAGCTCCCCAGTACCGGCAACACTCATGCAGGCCCAGACAATGACACTCCCACCACCATGCTTGACTGTAGGCAAGACACACTTGTCTTTGTACTCCTCACCTGGTTGCCGCCACACAAGCTTGACACCATCGGAACCAAATAAGTTTATCTTGGTCTCATCAGACCACAGGACATGGTTCCAGTAATCCATGTCTTTAGTCTGCCTGTCTTAAGCAAACTATTTGCAGGCTTTCTTGTGCATCATCTTTAGAAGAGGCTTCCCTCTGGGACGAAACCATGCAGACCAATTTGATGCAGTGTGCGACTTATGGTCTGAGCAGTGACAGGCTGATCCCCCACCCCTTAAACTTCTGCAGCAATGCTGGCAGCACTCATATGTCTATTTCCCCAAAGACAACCTCTGGATATGACGCTGAGCATGTGCAAGGCCTGTTCTGAGTGGAACCTGTCCTGTGAAAACGCTGTATGGTCTTGCCCACCATGCTGCAGCTCAGTTTCAGGGTCTTGGTAATCTTCATATAGCCTAGGCCATCTTTATGTAGAGCAACAATTATTTTTTTCAGATCCTTAGAGTTTTTTGCCATGAGGCGCCATGTTGAACTTCCAGTGACCAATATGAGAGAGTGTGAGAGCAATAACACCAAATTTAACACACCTGCTCCCCATTCACGTCTGAGACCTTGTAACACTAACGAGTCACATGACACCGGGGAGGGAAAATGGCTAATTGGGCCCAATTTGGACATTTCCACTTAGTGGTGTACTCGCTTTCGTTGCCAATGGTTTAGACATTAATGGCTGTGTGTTGAGTTATTTTGAGGGGACAGCAAATGTACACTGTTATACAGGCTGTGTACTCACTACTTTACATTTTATCAAAGTGTCATTTCTTCAGTGTTGTCACATGAAAAGATATAATAAAATATTTACAAAAATGTGAGGGGTGTACTTACTTTTGTGAGATACTGTGTATATATATATATATATATATATATATATATATATATATATATATATATATATATATATATATATATATATATATATTATATACACACACACATACCTTTGATCCCATCCTAGCTCGGCCTCTTGTCATAAACTATATACCTTTAATTCTGCTACAATACCTTTTTTATATACCTTTTGTTTCATATGCCTACAAGGTGGCGGACAAAAGGAGCAGCAGTCTTACGACTCAAAAAGTGCTGCTACCCCCTCCAATCTGCTGCCCTAGGCCAATACACCCCTGAGAAAATATAACTTCTCACAGAGCTGATATCAGTATTAAAATAAAAATCATCATTAAACTTTTTCTTTCTCACTGTTGCAACAGGAATACAGGAGAACATAGGTTGAGTACTATGCCCCTTTAAATAAAATTAATAAATGCCTTTAAAAGGAACACCAAATTTAGATATTAAAATCAAGTATTTTAAAAATAATGTTTCCAAAATTGAAGAAGGAAAAGCAGATGTTCAATTTTTTAACAGGATTCTCTTTCAGGCAGCAGTCCAACTGTCCCCAGAAAATCTTAAAGGAACGAAAAAGTCATCGTCCTTTGTGCTTGCTGGTGCTGGTTTGGAACAGGTGGCGCTAGTGGAGGAAGATAGCAGCCACTGAGGACTACGCGGGTTTGGTGCACTGTAGCGGATAAACACCAGCTGTATAAAACTCAACTCTTTGTCAAGATCTGTAACAATATATAATCCCCAACCCCATAATAACATACTGCAGAGGCTTGCACAGTATAAGCTTATCCATCCTTATATATTGCAAGGGATGCTGGGATGCCGAAGCATCTTTACTTTAATGTGACCTTTTGCTAATAAACTTCAGTTTTTGGGAGAATATTGCTACTGTCTTCAGTAAGCATCTGTTTACAATCACCTAGTTTACGAGTTTTGAGCTCTGCCGTTACAAGTTTTAAAAAACCCGGCTTGTGCGGGCGATATGGCTGCGTTGAGCTCCATACCGCACACAAAACAAGCGCTGTGTTTGAAGTGCTCGTGCACGCTTCCCCCATAGACATCAATGGGGAGAGTGGGTCAGAAAAAAAAACGAACTACTCCGATCGTGGAATGAAAAGCTCCGTAACGCAGCCCCATTGATGTCTATGGCGAAAGAAAACTGTAGTTTAAACATAAGACCCTAACATAAACCCTGAGTCTAAACACCCCCAATCTGCCCCCACCGACATCGCCGCCAGCTACATAATGCTATTTACCCTAATCTGCTGCTCCCGATATCGCCGCCACTTTACTAAAGTTACTAACCCCTATTCTGCCGCACACCAACATCACCGCCACTATATTAAAGTTATTAACCCCTATTCCGCCGCTACCCAACATCGCCGCAACTAAATAAAGTTAATAACCCCTAAACCTCTGACCTCCCACATCACTACCACTAAATAAACCTATTAACCTCCTAAACCGCCAGCCCCCCACATCGCAAAAATCGAAATTAAACTATATTAACCCCTAAACCTAACCCTAACGTAACCCTAACCCTAACACCCTCTAACTTTAACATAATTAAACTAGAGCTAAACTAAAGTTCAATTATTAACTAAATAATACCTATTTAAAACTAAATACATACTTACCTGTGAAATAAAACCTAAGATAGCTATAGTTATATTGTAGCTAGCTTAGGTTTCATTTTTATTTCACAGGTAAGTTTGTATTTATTTTAACTAGGTAGACTAGTTAGTAGACCAACTGCGCTGAACCTCAAGGTGTTAGGATTACTTTAAATTCCTATGTTCTTCACATAGAAGAAATGACTATATACAGATATAGATATATAGAGAGAGATATAAATACATACAAACACATGTATACACATTAGAGATGTGCATTTGTGTCCGGACAAATTCACATTCGAATGAATGCAACAACGAAAATCGGGAAAATGAAAAATTACCGAAAAAAATCGTCAGTATTTATTTGTTTCCTTTATAAATATTTTTAAGAGCTTAATACCTTAACCTACTCTCCATGCTCTCCAGAGCACATTAAGGTATTGTAGCTACAGATTAACTTTTTACCTGAAGCTTTGAAACATTTTCATTTCCCTCTCTCTTTTGTGCTCTCTCTCTCCCCCTCTCTTTTGCTCTCTCTCTCTCTCTCCCTCCCTCTCTCTCTCTCTACCTTTCTCCACCCTCTCTTTTGCTCTCCCCCCTCTTTTTTGTTCTCTCTCTCTCCCCTCTCTTTTGCTGTCTCTCTCCCTCTCTTTTGCTCTCTCTTTATCCCCCCTCTTTTTTTTTTTTTTTTTAATTTCAAAATATTTTATTGAAGACAAATTCACAGTACAATGGTAATACAAAGTCAAAACAGCATAATACATGCTCAACAGGTATCTGTTTCAGATTCCAGCATAATGACCACATAGAATTTGCGTACTGTTGGACTATAAAGCATTTGAACATAGAGGAATATAGCAAACAATTAGTCAAGGAAACAGCAAATGGTAACCTCTAAATCATTAACAACATGTATAAAATGGACCCCAAGCCTGAAGAAAGCAGGGAACCACGATCCAGGTTTCCCAAGGACTAAACGAAACAGGGCCTTATAGTATAGCTTGGGGTCACATAACTGGAGGTCTTACTAGTCAAAGAGGTAAAGGATGGAATAGGGCATTCCTGCACCCTAATAAAGGGAGTCTAGCATATAATGGGCAAGCAAAGCCCCTAGGTTGGATTTCAGGAAAATACAGATTAAGGTTGAACGTAAGTCAGCAACTCCATCAAAGAAAGGAAAGAAAAGAGATAGCATAGCAAGCCTGGACTGGGTAGAGCCTACTAGTAGAAGAAGAAGAAGGGGGTAGGGAAGGAGGGGGTTTCAGAGAAGAGGAGGGGAAGAGAAAAAAAAAAGGGGGGGGAGAAACCCCCCCGGGGGGATCCCATATCTCACATAGCTTCCGGCAATCAGACACTGAGGGTGGAGTACGACTAGCCAAGATTACTGGATCGCCAGCCAGTCTGTCCAGGTTTCCCAATAGGCTTCCAGAGCATTGGTCTCTCCAGCTACATATCTCTCCATGGTTACGAAATAGTTCACTAAATCGCAGACCTCATCTAGGTTCGGAGGTTCAACCTGTTTCCAGGCTCGGGCTATACACAGTTTGGTGGCCGCCAGAACGTAGATGAGAAACCTCTTGGAACATAAGGGTATGGAGTTCGAAGAATATGAAGCAAAGCCAACTGGGGAGTCAAACGGATATCCAGATTAAGAGATCCAAGCAATGATTCAACCTCCTTCCACAATAGGGCCACTTTTGGACAAGCCAACCAAATATGGAGATCTGAGCCCTCCAAGTCACACTGTCTCCAGCATTTCCTAGAAGTAGTAGGATACATTAATGCTAATCGCGCTGGGACTCTGTGCCATTTCAATACAACTTTCATATATGTTTCAAACACTGTGACACAGTGGAGCGTTTTTTGTAAGAGAAATCGCAGAGAAAATCTCACATTCAGAGATAGAAATATTCAGTTTTCGACTCCAAACTTTAATTTGCCATGGTAAACCTGATGCATAATAGTTTAAAAAGGTAGCATAGTGGAAGGATATAGGCCTGGATACCGCCTTGTCTTGAAACCATCTCTCCTCCCACTTGGTCCTTTCTCGCAGGGATGTTTTAGGGAATCCCCTGGCCTTAACAATACTCAACACTCTATAGCTCTCAAAGCTGAACCATAGCGGATTTGCACCCTTGGGCCCAGCTAATTGGGAAACAGCTACAAGAAGTCCTGACTGGTAAAGGTCAGAAACACAAACGATGCCTTTACTATTCCAAAAGTCCAGATGAACCTCAGGAGAGCTCCACAGCAGACCTCTCAGACTCTGAGCAGGAGAGGGATGAGGTGCGACACCCAGCCGATGCCTAAGATCATGCCAAATAAGTATAGACTGTCTAACAATGGATTGGTAATTTGGGCCAATAAGTTCACATGCTTAGGGACCCAGATAGCATCGCTCAAATCTAGGCCAACCGGTAAGGCCAGTTGCTCCAATCTATGCCAGCCCTGTCTCTCAGCAGCCGATCCCCACACAGAAATATGCGTGAGCCTCGCCGCCTCGTAATAGAGGTAAATGTTCGGGAATGCAATACCTCCCTTGGAGAATGGTCGCTGAAGAATTTTATATGCTATTCTCGGGGTTTTATTCCTCCAAACATAATGTAGGAAGATTTTGTGTATCTGGTGAAGAATTCGGTAGGGAACGTTAATTGGGAGACAGCGGAAGAGGTACAAAGCCTTTGGGAGAAGCAACATCTTAAGTGTGGCAACTCGCCCCAGCCATGATATTTCTTGGTGATCCCATGCTGTTGTCAAAGCTCTAATGTCAACCAGTAATTTATCAAAATTCAACCTGAGCATGTTGTCTACATTGGACTTGTAATAGCTAAGGCTACTAAACTTATCAATTAAACAAAAAACAGCCGGGATCGAGGACTCTGGTTCGGTCAGCAGCAAAGTCACGTCGTCCGCGAAGAGAGCAATTTTCTCCTCATGAGACGGGTACAGAATACCAGAGATCTGCTCCAATTGTCAGATCACTTGGGCAAATGGTTCCATTACCAAAGAAAAAATTAAAGGGGAAAGGGGACACCCTTGCCTGGTGCCGTTTGAAATATTGATTTCTGGGGAACAAAAACCTGGTCCCCTAATTCACGCATGAGGCGAGGAATAAAGAGCTTGAATGGCCAGAATGAATTGCATCGGGAAATTAAATCCCTTGAGGACCTCCCAGATGTAATCCCACAGGACCCTGTCAAAGGCATTTTTGGCATCAAGGGACAGGGCTACCAGGGGGATCTTGGTTTTAAGTGCATCCGAAAATACTGAGATCAGCCGCCTTGTATTGTCTGGTCCTTGACGACCTTTGGTAAAGCCGACCTGGTCCGTCCCTATAAGGGCAGGCAAGAGGCTAACCAGCCTGTCGGCCAGAAGCTTAGAATAAAGCTTAGTGTCAACATTAATTAACGAGATCAGGCGGTAGCTGCTGCATAATGCCAAATCCTTGTTCGGCTTGGGAATAGTAACGATTGACGCCTCAAGGTTCTCTCTCAACATCCGACCGTCATCCTTGATCTTATTAAACAGGGGGCATAAAACCGTTGTCAATAGCTTCGAAAATCTCCTATAAAAGATACCGTGAAAACCGTCCGGGCCCGGAGCCTTATGATTATGAAGATTTTTAAGAAGTAAAGCTATCTCCCTGTCCTGGAAGGGTTCTAGAAGAGCAGATTTGTCCTCTTCCGAAAGCGAGGGGAGATTTAGGTCGTTTAGGAATTGAGTAATCTCCACAACTGAGGCCGAGTTGGGGCGTTCATTTTTAGCTATATTGTATAATTTGTCATAGAATAGCGCAAACGCTTTCCCAATGTCGGCTGGAGCATAAACCTTCTTACCATTGTGTAAGGTATTCTTGCTGTGGAAGCGGGTCTTGAGCTTTTTGGCCAGCAACGAATCAGCTTTATTGCTTTTATGATATAAAAGTTGCTTAAAAGTGGAAAGAGCCTTCTGGATCCTCCGGAGTTCAAGATCTCTAATCAGACCTCTAAGTCTCTGAATCTCCTCCGAAAGTGTCTGGGAAGGATCTCCTCTATTTTTAGTCTCGGCTGTTCTCAAGTCACACGTCAATTTGCCTAGCGAAGCGCCGGCAAGCCGACGTATTTTCGCCATCTTAGAAATGCATATTCCTCTTATATAGGCCTTCAAGGCCGCGAACCTGATTTGATGGGAAGCTTGATCTTCCCAATTCTCACGTAAGAACCCAGTAATATCTTCCTGGAGTCTCTGTAGAAAAGGAACATCCCTACACAGAAATCTCGGAAATCTCCATGGGGGCCTCACATAGGAGGCCTCCACGCCTTGTATCTGGAATGAAACAGCATCATGATCAGACCAGACGCAGTGGTTAATAGACGATTCGGTGACGTGATTCAGAGTCCATGAGCTGACAAAAAAGTAGTCGAGCCTGGAGTAGGACCTATGCGAGGCCGAGAAATAAGTAAAATCCCTCGAGTCAGGGTGGCACGCCCGCCAAACATCAAAGAGAGAGTGCTGGGATATCAAATGCTGGAACTTAGGAGCCACAGAAACGGAAAAAGAATCCAGCCTTTTATGGGAAGGGATTCTCTTATCCAGGGTTGGATCCATAGTCCAAATCTCCCCCCAAAACTATGGTTCCCTGCCTTAGCCTTTCCACCATAAGGAGGGTTTTTTTCAAAAAGGAAATTTGTCCCTGATTAGGGCCATAAATATTAACTAGAGTGAACACTTGATCATTGAGTTTGCAGATTAAAATAAGGAAACGACCTTCCTCATCTCTTTCGACATATAGCAGGTGAAAAGCCACATTCTTGCTAATCAGAATCAAAACACCTCTCGCCTTATCTTTGTAAGTGGAGTGAAATATTTCCGGGAAGTGCGGGAACTTGATCATTGGCATGTGCGCGGTCGCCCAGTGGGTCTCCTGTAGGAATACCACATCAGGACTCCGATATTTGAGAAAGTTCCTAAGTAGGCTGCGCTCATTAGGAGAATTTAGCCCCTTAACATTTAATGTGAGGAAAGCCAAATTCGTCCTGTGAGACATTTCTTAAAAAAAAAAAAAAAAAAAAAAAGGGAGAGGGAGAGGCAGGAGGGACCGACAGGAAGAAGGAAGAATAGGAAAGGAGAGGTTTAGATAGGGGAGGAGAAAGAGGAAAGAAGGGGGTGTTAGAGAGGGAAAAGGTTAGACAAAGATGGAGATGTGTAGTCTGCGGAGTGGTCACTCAACCTATATGGGTGACCAAAACCTAGGACCACTATTAGCTATCCAACCAACCCTTAAGACTATTACATATAAGGGAATTAAAAAGTGGAATCTGTGTTCAGGTGTTTACTACGTAAACTACAGTCACATGGGGGGGTGGAAACCAGGTGGTGGGGTTTCCTTAAATTATGAGAAAACAGCCAGGACAACCGGCGGTTGAGGGGATAATATTTAAAATCTAATATGAACTAGCTAGGTAGAAATTATCTATGAGCAGAGACATGGGGTAACAAGAGGGGGGGGGGGAGGGAGGGAAGAAGAGAGAGCGAGCCCAGTCAGACCTGCAACACTATAAAACAGGAAACCAAACTTGTATGGGCTTATTAGCTCATCTTGATGGGTTAATAAACACAGGTGCTCTGACGCTCAGAGAACAGGCTGTCAAGGCCCAGGGTTACCCTGGAGAGGTCTCTCATAGGCCATAGCCCACTGCATAATATATATTAACAGTAAAATAGATTCAGCCATGAAACTTACATAGACAAATATAATAAATCAAGGTGCAAAGACCTATAAGAAAAAGACACTAATATACAATGATATACCAATTGGTACATTAGAACAATAACACTTTCGTTGAGGGCCACAAACAAAAACATTTAAACAACCATAATTGTCTTATACAGGGTATTAATAGCCGTAATTCCTAGAAAGTCTAATCTAGTCTGCTCCATCACACAGCCCACCTGCGCAAGTAAACCGCCACAATCCAGGATGGGGAAGGCCTCTCCCCCAGGCTCCACGACATGCCATGATGACGAAGCAGAGCAGAGAAGAAAGCATTGGACTCTAAATATAGTCATTAAGTTTCCCAGAAATTGTTGATGCAAAGTCACTTTGCCATTAGAATTTGACACAAACATTTAACTCAAGATGGCACTGTAACATATCAAGTAGTACATTAGAGCAGTAAGATTTTCTCTGAGGGCCTCAAACAACGGCAATTGTCTTAAGCGGGGTATATTTAACAGTGGCCCCTAGAAAATCCAATCTCGTCTGCTCTATCACACAGCCTCCTACAGCACAAAACGGCCGTGGCCCAGTCCGGGGAAGACTCCCCCACAGACTCCCTGGCATGCCATGATGACAAAGCAGAACAGAGGGTATATCATCAAGATTTAAGCACAATCTTTAGTTACCTCAGAAAGAGTGTACGCATAGTCACATAAACATTAGACATAAGCATTTAACTCAAGATGATACAGTAGCATATCAGGTGGTACATTAGGAGAGTAACATTCCTTCTGAGGGCCTCAAACAAAAATATATAAACAACGGCAATTGTCTTAAGCAGGGTATCTTTAACAGTGGCCCCTAGAAAATCTAATCTGGTCTGTTCTATCACACAGCCACCAACAGCGCAAAACGGCTGTTGCCAATCTGGGGAAGACCCCCCCACAGACTCCCTGGCAAGCCATGATGACAAAGCAGAGCAGAGGGTATATCATCAAGATGTAGGCACGATCTTTAGTTACCTCAGAAATAGTGTACGCATAGTCACATAAACATTAGAATTCAAGATGAACATTGACCTCAAGACACCTACATCAAGCTGCCAGGGCACTATATCAAGTATAATCATAACACTCTGGGGCCTTAGCCCTCAGTGAGTTGTGTCCTGGCGGCACAGTACAGGTATATCATAAGGCCAAGGTGAGCAAGCATAACATAGATAAGTCCAGAGGAGACAAGCACCAGTTGATCCAAGCACCTTCTATTCTTAAGTCTCTTAAGATTCTAAGGATATTATATCTAAAGGGTATAGCATAACATTAACTTATAGGCTAAATAACCCATCAGCTACATACAGAAGTGCCGAGGAGGGTTTTTACCTCCAGGTAAAATAGTCTAGAGCGGAGCATATAAACCTGCAAGGAAAAAACATCAGAATTAAAGACAATACCCCCCCCCCATTAAATTAAAGTACTTATCATCTTGAGCGGCTCAATCACTCAGGGTCAAGGGAGGGCGCAGCAGACGAAGGCAGTCCAGTGGAAGGCACCAACTCAGAGCCAAAAGAGGAGCTCCGAATAGGGGAAGTGAGCCTTGAACTAGGCAGTCTCCGTGGTAAAGGGTGCCATTCCAAGGCAGATGTATTAAGAGCAGTCTGTGAGTTCAAGGACATGGTCGATGGAGCTGTGGAGGGTTTCGCAACTTGAGATGGGTGTCGGGCTCTAGACCCCGATATGTGAACAATGTCCCATTCTTTGAGGTATTGTTGAGCTCTGTCGGGGGTGTTGGCAGCAAAACGATGGCCATCCTTGTGGATGAGGAGCTTTGTCGGATACCCCCACCTATGTTTAATGCCATGTTGTCGAAGAACCTTGGTGGCCTCCCTAAAGGTTGCTCTCTTTTGGATGGTAAACTGAGAGAGATCAGGAAACACTTGGATATTCTGGAATCGGTCAGGCAGAGCAGGACTGGAGAACATTGCTTTAGCTATCTGCTCTTTGTATGTGAAAAAGTGAAAGCGGGCAATCACATCTCGTGGTTTGTCAGACGGAACATTACGCCCTCTGGGAAGTCTATGGACTCTATCTAATAAATTTTCGCTCGGAAGCTGCGGTGTCTTAAGGTGTCTACAAAATTCGGTTAAAAAGGACTCCAAATCCAAAACTGAAATCTCTTCAGGTATCCCACGGAATCTTAATTTATTGCGGCGGGAGCGATCCTCTATGTCCGCCATCTTGGCTTCCACTGAATCCAGCATATCAACCACTATTTGTGAGTGGTTTGAAAAATTGGCTTGCTCTACCGCCAAGTCTTCTTGCTTCTGTTCCAAAACTTCAACTCTCTCACCTATTGCTCCAATATCTTTCCGAAGGTCTGCTATCGAGCTCTTGAAGGTTTTAGAAAGGGAGTCTTGTAGATTGGCAATTTTCTTTGTAATTGTATCCACAATTTCCGAAGCCATGGTAGGTGAGAGATCAGATGCTGTTTGGGAGCCCTGGTCAAACAAATCCCTCTCCAATGGGGAGTGCAAGATAGGGTCTTCTGAGCTTGACTGCTTTTCTGCCTGAGATTTAGGTTTAAAATGGTCTGCCATAGACTTTTGTATTCCACTGGATTCGCCGTCTTTCTTCTAGAACCTTGCGGCATGATAGAGCACCTTCACTGTCCTGTCCACTGCACAAACAGCGTAAAGTAAATATAACTAGGAATGACTGGGATCCCAAGACAATATTAACTGCCCAGTATAACATTTTTAAAACATAGCAGAATTGAAGAGGGGTAAGGGCCCCTTGTCTTTCCCCTCAACCACCTGGTTAGGTAGGTGTCTACATTATTACATTATTAACAGTTCACCAGTGCAAAGAGGACTAGAATAACACTTGAGAGTGTGCTCTGCTGTCTAGAGGACTCGCCTGTATCAGGGAGCAAAATAAAACTGCAGCCAGAAGAGACTTTCCCTACAGGACTGTCAAAATAATAGGGGTTGAGCTATACAGGCTCTCATATCTATAAATGGGTTCTTATCTAATGATTCCTCTGTAATCGATGACAGTTACATCTTTTGTGTCCTTATATGCATAACCTGGATAGTGTTTAACTGTGTTTTCCTTGTACCTAGTAGTATGGAGTTTGGCATGGCTACTGTTGCAACATGCTACTGATCCCCCCTGTGGACACAGCTGTATATAAGTTATCTCCACTCAAAGTAAAGTCATCAGGGAATATTTACACTAAATAGTGGTCAAGATAGCTGAATTTCACTCAGATCTGGAATAAGATAACTCATTACTTATCCTGACCTGCCTTTTGTGTGACCCTGAGATTCACTACTGTAAGCAGCCTATAATACTGTCGGACCTTTAGACTGATTTTCTACATGAGCATGGACACCTCATACTTGTTTAAATAGAATTAATTTTATTTTTTCACCATGTTTATATTGCTGAGATATTCACGCCATTTATTTGGGCATATACTATGGTACTCCCTGTTATCACTGCAACTATTAATATGCAGTTTTACCCTGATAACCCAGTAGATTTTAGTAATGTTATTACATGGTTACACATTTATTTAAGGTACATTTGCAATGCTTAAGCTTCAAATATATAGAATTAAGCTAGTTTAAGTAACCTGGCAATTAGTTTCTCGGCATGCTATAATATATTATTATATTTTGATGACATCAGTATCTTAGATGATCCCTATATCTTTAGCTATCTACAACAGCATTATTTTAAGGCCTAAGCACTGCACTGTTCATTAGCCCATTATTGTTGTGCTATGGTAATAGTTAATGTATATAGCTTAGACTAGTTGATATCATGCCATCCAAGGCCTTACAGAGAAAGTTTGTATTACTCTTCAATTGTTATGTTATTCCTATTTATATTTTCCATCTTGTATACACCATAGCTTCATATGAAGGATACATTATCTGCCGTATCCTAGATAATGGTGTTCCCTATGTTGTTACTATTGTCAGAACATATTCTCTATTCCTGATGGGCCCCTCTCCCCCCTTTCCCGCCGGTACTTGTTGCCTGCGGGTCATACCCCTACTCCTTTTTCCCACATCGCCTATAGCTGGCATCTCCCCAGGAGAGGAGCTCATCCAGAAGCCCCCTATATTCTATATTTCATACATATTAATATTCCCCCTTGAACATAACTTTATCAGAAGTTACCCTTAATTATTTTATACACAAAAGCCTAGAGACCCAAAACTATTCCAGACAGTTACATTCTCTAGCTCCGCCCCCCCTCATAATGCCCCCCCACATTGTTTACTTCATACATAGAACATTCCTACATTAGAACCTTGGCACCTCTTTATTTCTCTCCCCCTCTTCTTTTGACTACTACCGAGCGGTGCTTACCCGCTGATGCTGGTCAAACGAAGATACTTTGTTATCAGACATAAGTACAGAGGGCTATTATTTCCCTCCCTGAGGAACACCCAAAGGTCTTTGATGAAAGTGCCAAACATTTACAGATTATCTTGTACATTAGTGCAATGGTCTCATTCTAAAATATATCACTGGGTATGTATAATTTTTGTGGTTATCATTTTAGATACTGTATTGTTTCCTATATCAAATGGCTCATGAGTAGTCATCAAATTAATCACTGTTTAATGCTATTTAATATGTTATAAAATGAGATTCTCAAGTTATAGATATCTAAGTACTGTACAACTATCACTTGTTGTTATGGGTGATTTAACAGTCAATTATGTATCCACTGTATGGTAATCGCCTACCTTGTTTACGTATAGTGCTTGCTATCCTATTTTGTTGACCTTTTTTTTTGTTGTATCAAGAATCTCAATAAAAGATTATTTAAAAAAAATAAAAATAAAATAAAACTGCAGCCAGAAAAATACAGTAAAATGCAAATGTTGCAGGGATGAGTATACTAAATTGTAACTTGTGTAGTGGCTGATGTCTTCCAAACTATGGAGCCCTATTAAAGGGATGATACAGTTGTAGTCTCTATTAATCCCACTGCTTCAGGCCCGTGGTAAGCAAATGAACATGGAGAAAGAGTGGGTTCAATGACTAGTAACAGGACTTTCTCTGTGCGTGGGCAGTACCCTGTACCTTGTCAACTTGGGTCTGGGAGCTGGCAAAAGTGAGCAGTAAGTGTGCTACAGGGCAAGATGGCGGGCCCCCCTTCCACTAAGTGCGTCACACTGAATATGCGGACCTTTTACCACCCGCACCCCACCACTGGTACCTGACAGGCTTTGAAGAGGCTTTGGTCCACTGCCCCACAGCTCCGGAGCGGAGCCCCGACCCTCCGGAGCTACTCCAAAAGTTTCAGATGCTTGCGGGAAGTATGTATGCTGGACACGATGTTAGATTCAGGACCCGGAGACGATGTAAGTGACCGGAGTGTCAATCACTAGTGGGACCAGCTGATTTTAAAGCTCACCCGATCCGGAGCAGAGCCCCGACCCTCCGGAACGGCAAGCTATGAGCACTGAGGTGTCGCAACTTGAGACGGTCTCCAGTCAATAGGCCACTGTTGCTCCGTGACCCAGTGCCGCTCAAAGTACAAATTTGGGGGTTTGCTGTGAACAGAGCACAGCTCCACTATCTTCCTTCCCCAATCTGAAGGGTTTAGACAAGAATTGTTGAAAAAAGTTAAGGTTAGAAGGCTTTCTTAACTTATTAGGCAGCAGAGCTCCTCTTACATGCGACTGTCTTCACTAGCGGTTAACTCCGCCCCCCTATCCCCCCTCTTTTGAGCTCTCTCCCTCATGGCCACAGTGCCTGGCCTGGCCCCCGTCACGTCTGCCCCAACCGGCCCCTGCCCGCGTCACACTCTGCACCGCCTGGGTCACGCCCGAATGGCCCTGCCTTGTCCATCCCGCCCGCATCACCCCCCGCCCATCACGTCTGGTCGGTTCCGCCCTCTCACGCCTACTATTATTGTGGCGGAGGATCAGATCCCAGGTCAGTCTGTTGAAGGCCATGTGTGTTTGTCCTTGTGCTGTCTCTACTGTGCATGACAGCTTTGCACAAACACACTTGGCCTTTTAGATTATAGGATTACTTAAACCACTTATGAGTTGTATAACATCCATATTTAGTTATGCACAGATTTTCCTCTAGGGGGAGCCTAATGGTCTCTTGTTTGAATGTTATTATTTAGATGGAGTCATCTGAATGGATTAACACCTCTGCATTTCAAGTAAGAATGTTATAAGACATTAAAAAAGGAATTGCAATGTACAACATTTTTCCAGCCCTGAAATTATTCAGTACAATGCTTAGTTAATAATCAGTTAAATGACTGACGTTATAAATGAGTTGTACAAATGCATTATGAATGAATGTGCTTTGGTGCTTTATACACACCATCATCACATTTCCAAAAGCGTTTGTGCGATATCTTTGATTATAAAACTTTAATTAGAATGTAGATGAGCATCTGCTGTTTTCATTGCATGAACTGAATCTGTGTATCTCTCAGCTATGCGAAAAGCTGGCACGACGCAAACAACAATGTCATGCTGCACAAGCAGTAATTTAACCCCCTGGCTGCAAGGCAGGAAAATAGAAATGCCAGTCCCCATTATTAAGATGTTATTAAAATGATCATCTTTTACCTTATCAGATAGCTTTTTAGTTATTAAATTAATTTGTTAAATATCAAGAAAACATAATTTATGTAAGAACTTACCTGATAAATTAATTTCTTTCATATTGGCAAGAGTCCATGAGCTAGTGAGGTATGGGATATACAATCCTACCAGGAGGGGCAAAGTTTCCCAAACCTCAAAATGCCTATAAATACACCCATCTCCACACCCACAACTCAGTTTAACGAATAGCCAAGTAGTGGGGTGATAAAGAAAGGAGTAAAAAGCATCAACAAAGGAAATTTGGAAATAATTGTGCTTTATACAAAAAAATCATAACCACCATAAAAAGGGTGGGCCTCATGGACTCTTGCCAATATGAAAGAAATTAATTTATCAGGTAAATTCTTACATAAATTATGTTTTCTTTCATATAATTGGCCATGAGCTAGTGACGTGTGGGATATCAATACCCAAGATGTGGAACTCCACGTAAGAGTCACTAGAGAGGAAGGGATAAAAATAAACAACAGCCATATTCCGCTGAAAAAATAATCCACAACCCAAAATATAAGTTTATTCTTTAAATGACAAGAAAAACTGAAAACATCAGCAGAAGAATCAAACTGAAACAGCTGCCTGAAGAACTTTTCTACCAAAAACTGCTTCTGAAGAAGCAAATACATCAAAACGGTAGAATTTAGTAAATGTATGTAAAGAAGACCAAGTTGCCGCTCTGCAAATTTGATCAACTGAAGCTTCATTCTTAAAAGCCCATGAAGTGGAGACTGATCTAGTAGAATGAGCTGTAATTCTCGAGGCGGGGCCTGACCCAACTCCAAATAAGCTTGAAGAATCAAAAGCTTTAACCAAGAAGCCAAGGAAATAGCAGAAGCCTTCTGACCTTTCCTAGGACCAAAAAATATAACAGACTAGAAGTCTTCCTGAAATTTTTAGTAGCTTCAACATAATATTTCAAAGCTCTCACCACATCCAAAGAATGTAAGGATCTTTTCAAAGAATTCTTAGGATTAGGATACAAGGAAGGGACAACAATTTCTCTATTAATGTTGTTAGAATTCACAACTTTAGGTAAAAATTTAAATGAAATCCGCAAAACCGCCTTATCCTGATGAAAAATCAGAAAAGGAGATTCACAAGAAAGAGCAGATAGCTCAGAAACTCTTCTAGCAGAAGAGATGGCCAAAAGGAGCAACACTTTCCAAGAAAGTAGTTTAATGTCCAAAAATGCATAGGCTCAAATGGAGGAGCCTGTAATGCCCTCAAAACCAAATTAAGACTCCAAGAAGGAGAAATTGATTTAATGACAGGCTTAATACGAACTAAAGCCTGTACAAAACAGTGAATATCAGGAAGTTTAGCAATCTTTCTGTGAAATAAAACAGAAAGAGCAGAGATTTGTCCCTTCAAGGAACTTGCAGACAAACCCTTATCCAAACCATCCTGAAGAAACTGTAAAATTCTAGGAATTCTAAAACAATGCCAAAAGAATTTATGAGAAGAACACCATGAAATGTAAGTCTTCCAAACTCGATAATAAATCTTTCTAGAGACAGATTTATGAGCTTGTAGCATAGAATTAATCACTGAGTCAGAGAAACCTCTATGACTTAGCACTAAGCGTTCAATTTCCATACCTTCAAATTTAATGATTTGAGATCCTGATGGAAAAACGGACCTTGAGACAGTAGGTCTGGCCTTAATGGAAGTGGCCACGGTTGGCAACTGGACATCCGAACAAGATCCGCATACCAAAACCTGTGAGGCCATGCTGGAGCCACCAGCAACACAAACGATTGTTCCATGATGATTTTGGAGATCACTCTTGGAAGAAGAACTAGAGGCGGGAAAATATAAGCAGGTTGATAACACCAAGGAAGTGTCAGCGCATCCACTGCTTCCGCCTGAACATCCCTGGACCTGGACAGGTATCTGGGAAGTTTCTTGTTTAGATGAGAGGCCATCAGATCTATCTCTGGAAGACCCCACATCTGAACAATCTGAGAAAACACATCTGGATGGAGGGACCACTCACCCGGATGTAAAGTCTGACGGCTGAGATAATCCGCCTCCCAATTGTCCACACCTGGGATATGCACTGCAGAGATTAGACAGGAGCTGGATTCCGCCCAAGCAAGTATCCGAGATACTTCTGTCATAGCTTGGGGACTGATGACTGACATATGCCACAGTTGTAATATTGTCTGTCTGAAAATAAATGAACGGTTCTCTCTTCAACAGAGGCCAAAACTGAAGAGCTCTGAGAATTGTACGGAGTTCTAAAATATTGATTGGTAATCTCGGCTCTTGAGATTTCCAAACCCCTTGTGCTGTCAGAGATCCCCAAACAGCTCCCCAACCTGAAAGACTTGCATCTGTAGTGATCGCAGTCCAGGTTGGCTGAACAAAAGAAGCCCCTTGAACTAAACGCTGGTGATTTAACCACCATGTCAGAGAGTGTTGAACATTGGGATTTAAGGATTTCAATTGTGATATCTTTGTATAATCCCTGCACCAATGATTCAGCATACAAAGCTGGAGAGGTCTCATGTGAAAACGAGCAAAAGGAATCGCGTCCGATGCTACAGTCATGAGGCCTAAAACTTCCATGCACATAGCCACTGAAGGGAATGACTGAGACTGAAGGTGCCGACAGGCTGCAACCAATTTCAAACGTCTCTTGTCTGTTAGAGACAGAGTCATGGACACTGAATCTATGTGGAAACCTGAAAAGGTGACCCTTGTCTGAGGAATCAAGAAACTTTTTAGTAAAGTGATCCTCCAACCATGTTTTCGAAGAAACAACACTAGTTGATTCGTGTGAGATTCTGCAGAACGTAAAGACTGAGCTAGTACCAAGATATCGTCCAAATAAGGAAACACCGCAATACCCTGCTCTCTGGTTACAGAGAGCAGGGCACCGAGAACCTTTGAAAAGATTCTTGGAGCTGTTGCTAGGCCAAATGGAAGAGCAACAAATTGGTAATGCTTGTCTAGAAAAGAGAATATCAGGAACTGATAATGATCTGGATGAATCCGAATATGAAGGTATGCATCCTGCAAGTCTATTGTGGACATATAATGTCCTTGCTGAACAAAAGGCAGAATAGTCCTTATAGTCACCATCTTGAAAGTTGGTACTCTTACATAACGATTCAACATTTTCAGATCCAGAACTGGTCTGAATGAATTTTCCTTCTTTGGGACAATGAATAGGTTTGAATAAAACCCCAGATCTTGTTCCTGAAAAGGAACTGGCATGATTACCCCTGAAAACTCCAGGTCTGAAACACACTTCAGGAAAGCCTAAACTTTTACTGGATTTGCTGGGATGCGTGAGAGAAAAAATCTTCTCACAGGAGGTCTTACTCTGAATCCTATTCGATACTCCTGAGAGACAATGCTCTGAATCCATTGATTTTGGACAGAATTTATCCAAACATCCTTGAAAAATCTTAATCTGCCCCCTACCAGCTGAGCTGGAATGAGGGCCACACCTTCATGCGGATTTAGGGGCTGACTTTGGTTTCTTAAATGGCTTGGATTTATTCCAATTTCAGGAAGGCTTCCAATTGGAAACAGATTCCTTTTGGGAAGGATTAGATTTTTGTTCTTTATTTTGACGAAAGGAACGAAAACGGTTAGAAGCCTTAGATTTACCCTTAAGTTTTTTATCCTGAGGCAAAAAAACTCCCTTTCCCCCAATAACAGTTGAAATAATAGAATCCAACTGAGAACCAAATAAATTATTACCTTGGAAAGAAAGAGATAGTAATCTATACTTAGATGTCATATCAGCATTCCAAGATTTAAGCCACAAAGCTCTTCTAGCTAAAATAGCTAAAGACATGGATCTAACATCAATTTTGATAATATCAAAAATGGCATCACAAATAAAATGATTAGCATGTTGCAGTAAGCGAACAATGCTAAATATGTCAGAATCCAATTCTTGTTGCGCTAAATTCTCCAACCAAAAAGTTGATGCAGCCGAAACATCAGCCAAAGAAATTGCAGGCCTGAGAAGATGACCTGAATATAAATAGGCTTTCCTTAGATAAGATTCAAGTTTCCTATCTAAAGGATCTTTAAAAGAAGTACTATCTTCCATAGGAATAGTGGTACGTTTAGCAAGAGTAGAAATAGCCCCATCAACTTTGGGGATCTTTTCCCAAAACTCTATTGAAATTGCTGGTAAAGGATACAATTTTTTAAACCTTGAAGAAGGAATAAAAGAAGTACCCGGCTTATTCCATTCCTTAGAAATCATATCAGAAATAGCATCAGGAATAGGAAAAACCTCTGGAGTAACCACAGGAGGTTTAAAAACAGCATTTAAACGTTTACTAGTCTTAACGTCAAGAGGACTGGCTTCCTCAACATCCAAAGTAATTAATACTTCTTTTAACAAAGAACGAATATACTCTATTTTAAATAAATAAGTAGATTTGTCAGTGTCATCAGAGGAGGATAAATCATTATGTTGTCGGTCATTTGAAATTTCAACAACTGAATGAGAAGTTTTAAAAGACCTTTTACGTTTATTAGAAGGTGGAAATGCAGACAAAGCCTTCTGAATAGAATCAGTAACAAATTCTTTAAAATTCATAGATATATCATGTACATTAGAAGTTGAAGGAACTGCAACCGGCAATGTACTATTACTGATGGACACATTATCTGCATGTAAAAGTTTATCATGACAACTATTACAAAGGACATTCGGAGATATAATTTCCACAATCTTACAACAAATGCACTTAGCTTTGGTAGAACCGATGTCAGGCAGCAAAGTTCCAACAGATACTTCTGAGATCAGATTGAGACATCTTGCAAAATGTAAAAGAAAAAAAACAACATATAAAGCAAAATTATCAATTTCCTTATATGACAGTTTCAGGAATTGGAAAAAATGCAAATAGCATAGCCCTCTGAAAAGAAAAACGCAAGAGGCAAATAGCAATGGGGTATTAAAATAATGAAACATTTTGGCGCTAAGTATGACGCACAACGTAACTGAAAATTTTTTGGCGCCAACAACATCCGGAAATGACAACCCTGTGTAAGGATTCGGCATCAACTGCGACGCCGGAAATGACGAACTTGCGTTAACGGACGTACTTTCGCACCAAAAAAATTCTCGCGCCAAGAATGACGCAATAAAGTCTAGCATTTGGCGCACCCGCGGGTCTAAAACTGCCCGCAATTTGCAAGAAAAATGTAGTCAATTTGAAAAAAAAAGACTAAACCCCAGGTAAAAAAAAATATTTCTTAAAATGTTTCGTCGATCTGAAAAGGGAGGTAGGAGATGAATCTCTACGACCGATAACAGAGAACCTATGAAATAGATCTCCCGTGAGGAAAATAATTGCATTCAATAGGTGATACTCCCTTCACATCCCTCTGACATTCGCTGTACTCTGAGAGGAATCGGGCTTCAAAATGCTGAGAAGCGCATGTCAACGTAGAAATCTTAGCACAAACTTACTTCACCACCTCCATAGGAGGCAAAGTTTGTAAAACTGAATTGTGGGTGTGGTGAGGGGTGTATTTATAGGCATTTTGAGGTTTGGGAAACTTTGCCCCCTCTGGTAGGATTGTATATCCCATACGTCACTAGCTCATGGACTCTTGCCAATTACATGAAAGAAACTATCATTTTAATGTTTATATAGGACATAAAGGGCACCATTTGCTATGTATTTCCAACAAAAAGAACAATTTCACCAGCCGATATATAACATATTATCTATGATTTAACACCACACCTGTTTTTTTTTACTTTTACAATCTACTTAGTAATTTATACTAGCTCAGATGCTCAGACGCTCTGGTGATGATGAAGCATGTGGAATTCATTTTATAAATATTTTTAATTTTATTTATTTTTCTTAATTCTTACTTATAGTAGCCTGTGTGGGTAACTCTCTCTATTTAAAGGGATAGGAAAGTCACAATGAAACTTGCATGATTCAGATAGAGCAAGTCATTTAAGTCATTTTTAAATTTACTTCTATTTTCAAATGTGCTTTGTTCATTTAGTGCCCCTTGTTAAAAAAGAATACACATATTATACACTAGTGGGAGCTAACTGCTGATTGGTGCCTGCACGCATTTTGTCTCTTGTGATTGGCTAACTAGATGTGTTCAGCTAGCTGCCAGTAGTGCAATGCTGTTCCTAGCAAAGGATAACAAGAGAATGAAGCAAATTTGATAATAGAAGGAAATTGGAAAGCTGTTTAATATTGTAAGTTGTAAAGAATATTTTGGGGTTTCCTATCCCTTTAAATTGCAACTATGTCCCATTATTACAGGTGAGTAATGTACCAGAAATGTCATACAACACCAACAGCGTCTTTATATAACCTTTCCACTAGCAGAAGTCCAAACACAGCAGTTTATCCTGTAGAATTCAGAAGAAACAGGGGTTGCCTAAGATTCTTGAGCACAACTCTTTTGACTTTACTGTCTCTGTCAAGCTAAAGAGACCAACTAAGGGCTAGATTAGAGTGGAGCGCAAATTTTGCACCCGAGCAATAAAGTGTTTATCGCGAGGGTTTGCGCTCATCGACCTTACCGCTCGTATTACGAGTTGAAAGTAGAGTGATAGCGTGAGCACAATTGTGATTTATGCTAGAATGATAACCGCCACTTCAGAGCTCTGGTTAACTGTTTCACAAAACTAAAAAGTTGCACAAAGCACATAAGTACATTACACAGTATAGTTACACTCATAATAACACCATCTGATAAAAATGATTAAAAAAAAATATTGCACACAAAAGTTATAAGGGCTCAAAGATGTGAGGTCTCAGGTGTAAGAAAAAAGGCTGCAAATGGCTTTAACATAGAGACCTACATATACATATCTAAATATGGCCATGTATAAATATATATGTCTATATATGTGTACACATTTATTTATGTATTTATATGTGTATTTAGGTATTTACAGGCATATATACACATACAAACACATATGTACACATAAATAGATACTATATATATTATTACTATATGTTACTTTAAAGTGAAGGTCCATTTTGATGAATTAGTGCCCGGTTTTTAATAAACCTATTAAAAACAAGGGCACTTTAATTCATCAAAATTGACATTTCACTGTTTTCTTCAAAAACTTACCTTTTAATCCTTGCAGCAGCTCCAACAATTCCCCCGGCTGTCGGAGGCCTCTGCAGACGTCAGAAATGACGAATCAGGCTTCCTCCAATCACAGCTCCCCCACCCCCCCCGGGGGAATCTTGGCCTGATGCAACGCTGTAATTGGAGGAAGCCAGATTCATCATTTTGGACTCGAGAAGACGGCTTGTGACGGGCGGAGGAAGTGCTGGAGCGGCTGCCAGGATTAAAAGGTAAGTTTTTGAAGAAAACAGTGAAATGCAATTTTGATGAATTAAAGTGCCCTTGTTTTTAATAGGTTTATTAAAAACCGGGCACTAATTCATCAAAATGGACCTTCACTTTAAAGGGACACTGAACCCAAATTTTTTCTTTTGTGATTCAGATAGAGAATGCAATTTTAAGCAACTTTAGGCATCTAAGCTATTTTTTGGTTCAGTACCTGGACAGCACTTGTTTATTGGTGGGTAAATGTATCCACCAATCAGCAAGAACAACCCAAGGTGTTCACCAAAAATGGGCCGGCATCTAAACTTACATTCTTGCATTTCAAATAAAGATACCAAGAGAATGAAGAAAATTTGATAATAGGAGTAAATTAGAAAGTTGCTTAAAATTGCATGCTCTATCTGAATCATTAAGGAAAAAATATGGGTTTAGTGTCCCTTTAAGGTTTCACAGGTAGAGGTCAATTTATTGCCAATATGATATTTTTCAGCTGTGCAACCACAGAATTTCTAAGGTTTAATATTTTTGCAATTTTGTTTTTAATTTAAATTTAATTGGTCAACACAAAACCAATATCACTTTATTTTTGATATTCATTTTTTTCAGATAATGTATCACACAGAACAAAAGTTCAAAATAACATAATTATTGTCTTCTGTAAAATGTGAATATTGTTCAAGAGTATAAATACTTTTGCAAGGCATTGTAATAAGCATTCAAATACCTAGAGGTTGTTATAGACTCATTGGCATTTTAATGACCGTGACAAAAGAGGAATTTGGTAAAAATATAATAATAAAAAAGCAGTAGTGCAGCAGGTTCAGTAAGTAGAATGTTTGGTTGTATACAAAGAAGTATTAGCAGTTATGTTGTTATGAATTATACCACTAGTTAGGCCTGATCTTGTATACAGTTAGGGAGATCATATCTTCAGAAGGATCAAAACAAACTCTTCAAAAAAGGTTTACATAAATATAACACTTTATGATCTTAATATTTAAATAGTAGTGGAGAAAAGGGAGAGCTGTGATAATGATAGAAACCACTGAGTAAGGGATGTAAAGTGATGGTAAACAAACAATTTGGAGGGGACAAATAAAATCCTTGTGGGGAAAAAAGTATATTGTTACCTTTAGATTAAAAAATCTACATATTCTAGTAAACCCACCCCCACCACTGCCGTCCCTCCCCCACCACTGCTGTCCCTCTTTAAAGAAGCCTTTTTTTAAGTGGTGACGTATTCATTGCTCATTTAATGTTTGTGCTAGCTATACGGCAAGAATCAGATTCCTGACAGATAGATGGGGCCGTTTTATCATCGGTCTGTCCGACATCATCCGCCCAAGCACAGTTCAGTGTAGCGCTGCATAACATGTGTCCTTTAAGTTTTATTACATTTAAGCTTTACACTTTCTATTTTGTATTTTAATGCATTTAGATCCAGTATACAACAGTGATCTCACAAATTCTGATTATATGTTGTATATTTCTGTGTATCTTTTACAAATTACATTTCACTTTGTATTTGCTCTTTTGTAAAATAAAACTGAAAGTTTCAGAAAGTAGGAGGGACATGGGAGTTCCCTGGGCTGAACAGGGAGTTCCCAGGGTATATGTGAAGCTCTTTCACAAGCAAGTGAAATGATGTAAGCAATTTACACTATCTGGTCTAACTGTTTTATCTTGCCACCTGTATGAAGGTAATGTTTGCTCAAAATTTACAATACACTAAAAGTTAAATTGTAGTGAAAAATGTTCATTTTCATTTGTGAGACTTATCAGTAACAAGGTGCACTCCTCTGAAATTCTGTATCCCAGAGAGCCTCATTGCTTTCTATGTAAGGCATCTCTCTTTTCTCTGGGACTTGCAAGTTTTTTTTATAGAATTCAGTGGAAGTGCAGACACAGTTATATTCCACCAGCCATTGGCTGCACACTCTAGTGACATATTTATAGCTGTCCCTAATTGGCCACAGCAGAGAAGGTAACCTAAGTTACAACATGGCAGCTCCCATTGTTTTATAGACACTAAAACTTTACACTTATTTTGTCAATATTTAAACAGCTAATGAAACTTTAAAAAATATATCTACATGTTATTCTCAGACTAATCTTTTCTTTGAATGCATCATTCTACCTAGCATGTATTTAGGCCTGGATTACAAGTGGATCGCTAATTTATCGCGCTCCTGTAAACGGCCAATTTGCACGTTTAAGGGTGTGTGATAATAACCAGCCATTACAAGCTCACATTAGCAATTAGTACTCATAAAATTATCAGAAATCAGATCTCTGGTTAATTTTCAAAAAGTGCCCCAATTGCCCCCAAAATAAAGATTTTTCTTTTAAATTAATAAAAAAATATGCAAAAAGCAGTTATGAGGGGTTAAAGTTGATGGGTGTGCGGTGTTAGAAAACAAAAACGGCACTGAAAAGTGACTTTACGTAGTGCTCTATGGAACTGTGTGTTCCCTGTAAATATATATGTATATGAATATATACATATATATTTATGTGTTAATATGTGTCTATGGAAGTGAGCTCTTGTGACTGCAAGGCTTCTGTGTAATATGAACTAGATCTTGTGTTTGTATTGCATTTAACTTCTAATACCAGCACACATTTGCTTGCGCTGGTATTACTAAGTTGAGTGCAAATTTCGCTTTCGCAGAAGCAATATTTTGCACTCCAATTATAATCTAGCCCTTACTAGAATCTAGTTATAATCTAGCCCTTACTGTTTAATGTCACCTCTTCTGATTCGAGAACTTTATATCATCAGGACCTAAATGGGAGGGTACATCATGGTCTTTATTATAAAAGCTTCAAATACAGCTTTAGAGCGGGATCACCTGCATGCTCACAGCCATAATTGCTATATTTTATAGTGTCCTTAAAGATATCCAATTTACAACAGTGACGTGCGGTGAGGTCAGTGGCTGGTGAGGCACTGGCTAGTATCAGAGCCAGATAAACACACATATTAACCAGATAGAAGTAGCTTAAATTCACCACCCCCTCAGTACATTATACAGTCTCAGAGCTAAATGTTAAAAAGCTTTTCCTCCTGCAAACTGCAACCCCTCTTCCCTGATTGGTCTAACTGTGCTGTCTGCCTATTGGCTGACAGCAGCACATAATACCAGGTAGTCAGTGGGAGGCATAGGTTATGCAAATTGTGTTACACTTGCAAGATAGTCTCAGCAAAAAAGCTCCCAATAAAGTGAGGAGCAATGTGAGGAGCAAACTGCAAGTGAGGAGCAAACTGTTTTGCGCAAGCGATAACGTCTTTTTGCGAGCCTTTTTAATTGCGCTGATTTTACAAGTTGATTGTCCTTACTGCAATCTCAGAGCTGTGGTTGCACAAAACACTTCAAAAATACGTTAAATATTAACACTGTCTAATAATAAAAAAAAAAAAAATATTGAACAAAAAAGTTATAAGGGCTCAAAGATATGGGATCTCGGATGTTAGAAAAAAAAAAAAGCTGCCAAAGTACTTAAACATAGAGATACATACAGATACATGTCTAAAGATGTATTTGTATATATATATATATATATATATATATATATATACACTGTATATACTGTATATATATATATATATATATATATATATTTTATATACTGTATATATATTTATATATATATATATGTCTATTTATGTGTATATAGATATTAATGTATTTATATGTGTATATATGTATTGACAGACATATATACACATAAATATATATGTACACATACAGTATATATACATATATATATATAAGTGCATTAGAGCCCTTTGCCATTAAGTAGATGAAAAGATGTAAAAATATATAGAAGCAATATTCATATTTGATAAAGATTTTAACTATGTATTTACTGTAAATATTTCTCATTTGGTAATGCGAATATGCTATGTTATTTGCCTGACGGGTTTTAGATTTTTTTTAACAATTTTTTTTTCTCTATTGACTTCTATAGGGAATGCGAAAATTGAAGTTAGGATTTTCGTGTTTATCGGTTACCGCTTGCGCAAAAAATGTTTTTTTTTAAGCTTATAATACGAACGCAACACGACTAGTGCTAAAAGATTAACTCTAGCAGAGTTTTTGCGATCACAAAAAAAAAAATACCACTTCACTTGTAATCTAGCCCAAAGTAATTTGTAGAAAAAATTGCATATTTCTGCCCCAGTTTCCTTAAGGAAAATTCTTGGACCTCCCAAAACCCCCCAAATCTAACCAGAGTTGTCCATCCTTGCCCCAAATAGCCCCACCCACCCAGACCACCTGCTTGTGCCTGCACCATCCTATTCCAGTATTAACCAAAATCAGGAAGCGTATAAATATCTAGGGTCAGCCATGGAAAAATGAAATGCTTTTGCATATACATAAAAATGTTCATTTAAACGAAGTCAAAATGTTTATATTAATGCTAGGCACATTTTGCAATGCAGTGTTTTGCACTGCATTATGTCTAGCATTTATATAAACAATGCAACATGGTTTAAATGGACATTTTTATGTATATGCTAAGCATTTCATGTAAGCATTGAATGCACTTGTTTTGGGCTTGGCTGGGTGAGAGGGGACGAGTAAATCCTCAGTTCGTCTGTCACCGTTACTTACAGGGAAGTGCCCCGGGATATTTTTAAATGGTGGCGGTCTACACTAATGCGCACTATTTATTTAACATATTAACTTTTTTAGGATAACTTTCAAGTACTAAATAGGTAGCATGCATCAGTGCAGACTGCTGCAATGTAATTCCCATAAATAATCACCACACCACCAAGTAAAAATCATGGAAGAGCAAGTGGGAAGACTGATGAAAAGTCACCAGCCGCCAAATAAGAGGTGCGGGAGAGCTGAGATCATACCTCATTACCTCAGGATTAGAGAGGTCAGCAGTGCCACGGTATTTACCCCTGGCTTGTATTAAGGTCCGGGACCAGAAGTGATAGTGACTGACATGCCTTATGAATAACCGGAATATAGGCCGGGGGTAAATACTGCAGCACTGCTGGCCTTTCTAATCCTGAGGGAGAGAGAGGGAGTGAAGGATGGGGAGATAGTCTGGAGAGTGGAGTAGAGAGGGACAAGTTCTCAAGAGCCACAGCCCCTTATCTGCAGTGTAGGGTAGACTGGGTGAAGGTTGAAGCTTGCCCAGGGCCTGATAGACCAGAAGTAGGCAGGCTAGGCAGCACTGGGACTGGGAGTGGACGTTAACACTGGTTCAATACAGCAAATAGCTCCTATAATGCTCCCTTGAAATTCTGCCGCCCAGAGTTCCCTCTTCTAAGTAGTTGCCACCCACAGATTGTTAAAGAGAGTGCTTCTCTTATAGTAACACTGGCTCAAGACACGCCCCTTGAAACAGAAATAATAGTTGCCTCACCTGGGGTTTTTTCATGATTGGCCTAATTATGTCATATGACACCTGAACTGTCAGACAGTGGGTCAACGCTCCATCCAGCACCATCTAAGCCTGGAAGAAGACCTTCTCCGCCGGACTTCAGGAACCATGAGTACCTATTTGGGGCTTTTTTGGGGGGGGGGTTTATTTTTAAGATTAGGATTTGGGCAATTGAAAAAAGAGCTTAATGCCCTTTTAAGGGCAGTAAAAGAGCTGAATGCCCATTTAAGGGCAATGCCCATACAAATGCCCCTTTAGGGGCAATGGGTAGTTTAGGTATTTTTATTTTGGGGGGTTCGGTGGGTGGGGGGTTTTACTGTTAGGGGGGACTTGGTTTATTTTTAATGTAAAAGGGCTGATTTCTTAAGGGTAATGCAAAGCCCCTTTAAGGGCTATTTGTAGTTTATTCTTAGATTAGGGGGTGTTTTTATTTTGGGGGGCTTTTTATTTTTATAGGGATTAGGATTATTTTTTTTATTTTGGATAATATGGTTTATTATTTTGTGTAATGTTAGACTTTTTTTATTTTCTGTAATGTTAGACTTTTTTATTTTCTGTAATTTTAGATTAGTTTAAAATTAGTTTCTTTCTAATGACACAGTGAGTCCACGGATCATCTAATTACTATTGGGAATATCAATCCTGCCCAGCAGGAGGCAGCAAAGAGCACCACAGCAAAGCTGTTAAATATCACCTCCCTTCTCTCCAACCCCAGTCATTCTCTTTGCCTACGTTAGAGCAAGGAAGTGGTAAAGTTTAGGTGTTAGAAAGAAGATTCTTCAAGCAAGATTTTATTATTTTTTAAGCAGTGCTGCTTTGTCCTAGGGTGTAGCCGTAGTCCATATCAGTCTCTTCAGTAGAGCAGTGGTGGCTTTTAAGCAATGGGAACTTGTGGGGTACAATCCTCACTACGCCTCCCATATATAATGCTACCCTAACCCTGAAAGCCTGAGTAAGATTACTCAGTCTTTGTTTTCTTCCACAGGTCCATGTGAGGGAACATGCCTCTCAAACCTAGTGAGCTGCCTTGCTGCCTGGCAGATTTCTAAAGGTAAGTGATAACTTTATATTTTCTGGGAGCATATACAGAAAAAAGATGGCACTTTAAGATGGCACTTCTTTGGATTAGGGGATCATTTTATTATGGGCAGTATGGCAGGCACTGGGGACAAGGAGGTGGTGTTTTACTTTTTATTATACTCCCGACGGCTTTACAATACATTTAGCCGACCGGTAGGTTAATCTTGTAATGCCCACGATGGGCGGGGTTATCTGAGGCGGCAGTTTTCTGTTGCATGCTTTTTCCCTGCACTTCCTGTGTTCCGGAGCGGAGAATAGCTTTATCACAGATTATTAGCAGTGTTGTGGTTACCGGACTGCAATTTAAAGAGAAATAAATGTTGAGTCCGGATTATCTAACTGAATATTCACTCCGTTGTCAGTCAGGCAGGTAAGCACCTCAGCAAAGCTAAAAGCTGAGGTGTAGAGGTGGAGTGTTTTTGTGATACGTTATTTTTTTTCTGCAGAAAAATAAAGCAGTTTCATTTTAAAATTTAATGTAACAGTAAGAGTTTTTTTTGTGTGGTATTTTCTAAATAAAATATAAATTTATTTGTTGATTCTGTTTATTTGTGAATAAAGATGGACCAAGAGGCCCTGCAGGATGTTACATGTTCTTTATGTTTTAAATGCTAACGTTGAACCACCAATCCCTTTCTGTTCCTCATGTATTGAGAGAACTTTGCATTACAGGGATAGACTTTTTTTCTGAGCTAACATTGTCTAGGGCGGATGCTGTTCAAGAGCCTTCTGACAATGTTCAATATATGCCACAGCTTTCTCCTCAAGTGTCCCAAAATTTATCGTCCACACATCAAGTGCCCTGCACTTCCTCTCTTACTCCACCTGGAGTTACGTTGCAAGACATCACTTCCCTCATGTCCTCTATGGTATCTAATGCGTTGTCCGCTTTTCCCAAGCTGCAGGGAAAACACAAGAGGAAATGTAAAGAATCAGTGAGTGAGGTTGCTGACACAGTTGTGGCTATTCCGAATGCCCCCTCCCAGAAATCTGAGGAGGAAGATACTTTAGTAGCATCTGAGGGTGAAATCTCAGACTCAGATAGTGTAATTCCTTCTGCTGATACTGAAGTTGTATCCTTCATGTTTAAGCTGGAGCACCTCCATTTGTTGCTTAAGGAGGTTTTGGCTACCTTGGACGACTCCAACACTACTGTCGTTGTCAATCCTAAGAAGTCTAGTAAGCTAAACAAGTATTTTGATGTACCTTCCATGGTGGAGGTTTTTCTTGTACCAGATCGAGCTACAGAAATTATTGCCATGGAATGGGAGAGACCGGGTATCCCTTTCTCTCCATCCCCTATATTTAAGATGTTTCCTATAGCAGACTCTATCAAGGAATCTTGGCAGACGGTCCCCAAGGTGGAAGGGGAAATTTCCACGCTAGCTAAGAGGACCACTATTCCCATAGAAGATAGTTGTTCCTTTAAAGATCCTATGGATAAGAAGTTGGAGGGGTTACTCAAGAAGATGTATGTTCACCAGGGTTTACAATGGCAACCTGCAGTGTGTATTGCTTCCGTCACTAGTGCAGTGGCATACTGGTTTGATGCGTTGTCTGATTCTATTCAGTCAGACACTTCCCTTGAAGAGATCCAGGATAGGATCAACATTCTGGTTCAGGCGCCATCCTTTCAACAAGTAAACTCTGACACAGAGATGTTGTTATCCTTCCTGCGATCTCACGGATGGAAGGTGAATTTGGAAAAGAGTTCCTTAATTCCAACTACAAGGGTAGTGTTCTTGGGAACAATAATAGATTCCCTATCAATGAAAATTTTTCTGACAGAAGTCAGGAAATCAAATATTTTCGATTCCTGTGTGGCGCTTCAGTCCTCTCCTCGGCCATCAGTGGCTCAATGTATGGAGGTAATCGGTCTGATGGTAGCTACCATGGACATCATTCCGTTTGCCCGTTTCCACCTCAGACCTCTGCAGTTATGCATGCTCAGGCAGTGGAACAGAGATTATGCAGATCTGTTTCTATGATTACATCTGGATCAGGAGACAAGGGATTCTCTTCTTTGGTGATTGTCTCAGGATCATCTCTCCCAGGGAACCTGCTTCCGCAGACCCACCTGGGTGATTTTGACAACAGACGCCAGCCTACTAGGATGGGGAGCAGTCTGGGGCTCTCTAAAAGCTCAGGGAACATGGACTCTGACAGAGTCAGTTCTGCCCATAAATATTCTGGAACTGAGAGCAATCTTCAATGCTCTTCTGGCCTAGTCTCAGTTATCCTCGGCCCGGTTTATCAGGTTCCAGTCGGACAACATAACTTTAGTGGCTTACATCAACCATCAGGGGGGAACTCGGAGTTCCTTAGCCATGACAGAGGTAGCCAAGATTATTTAGTGGGCAGAGACCCACAACTGCTGTCTGTCGGCGATCCACATTCCAAGAGTGGACAACTGGGAAGCGGATTTTCTGAGCAGACAGACCTTTCACCCGGGGTTTTTAAATGGGGACAGCCAGAACTGGATCTCATGGCATCTCTACAGAATGCCAAGATTCCGAGGTATGGGTCGAGGTCCAGGGATCCTCAGGCGGTATTGATAGATGCTCTGGCGGTCCCTTGGAACTTCAGTCTCGCATACCTATTTCCCCCGTTCGCTCTCCTACCTCAGGTCATTGCTTGAGTCGAACAGAAGAGGGCGTTGGTGATCCTCATCGCACCACTGTGGCCTTGCAGGATCTGGTATGCAGACCTAGTGGAGTCGGTCATTGAGACTACGATTCAGGCTCGTAAGCCTGTGACTAGAAAGATTTACCATAAGATATGGTGTAAATATCTGCATTGGTGTGCATCTAAAAGCTACTCTTGGAGTAGAGTTCGGATTCCTAGAATTTTGTCTTTTCTCCAAGAGGATATGGAGAAGGGTTTATCGGCAAGCTCCTTAAAGGGTCAAATATCTGCCTTGTCTATTTTATTACATAAACGTCTGGCAGATGTACCAGACGTGCAATCGTTCTGCCAGGCCTTGGTCAGAATCAGGCCTGTGTTTAAGCCGGTTACTCCTCCCTGGAGTCTTAACCTTGTTCTTAAGGTTCTTCAACAGGTTCTGTTTGAGCCTATGCATTCTTTAGATATTAAACTGTTATCTTAGAAGGCTTTGTTTCTGGTGGCTATTTAATCTGCTTAAAGAGTTTCTGAACGCTCTGCATTGCAGTATGAGTCTCCTTACCTTATTTTTCATTTAGATAAGGTTGTTTTGCGTACTAAGTTAGGGTTTCTCCCTAAAGTAGTTTCAGATCGGAACATTAATCAGGAGATTGTTGTTCCTTCTTTGTGTCCTAATCCTTCTTCTCAGAAGGAACGTCTGCTGCACAATCTAGATGTGATGCGTGTATTGAAATTCTATTTACAGGCGACTAAGGATTTTCGTCAGTCTTCTGCTCTGTTTGTGGTTTTCACTGCAGAATCTGTTGGCGCTCTACAAATAACCGATAATAATCTGGAAAACGTAAAGGACAGAAAGCTACGGCTACTTCTCTTTCTTTGTCGCTAAAGAGTATCATTTGTTTGGCCTATGAAACTGCTGGACAGCAGCCTCCTGAGAGAGTTACAGCTCATTCTACGAGGGCTGTTTCCTCTTCCTGGGCATTCAAAAATTAAGCTTCTGTGGAACATATTTGCAAGGCTGCAACTTGGTCCTCTCTTCACACTTTTTCTAAATTTTATAAATTTGATACTTTTGCCTCAGCTGAGGCTTCTTTTGGAAGAAAGGTTCTTCAAGCAGTGGTGCCTTCCATTTAGGTTCCCTGTTTTGTCCCTCCCTTATCATCTGTGTCCTCTAACTTTGGTATTGATTCCCAATAGTAATTAGATGATCCGTGGACTCACCATGTCATTAGAAAGAAAACTAAATTTATGCTTACCTGATAAATTTATTTATTTCTTGACACAGTGAGTCCACGGACCTCCCTGTTTTCTTAAAGACATGTTTTGTTGGTATGTTATAAACTTCAGACACCTCTGTACCTTGTTGCTTCCTTTCTCTCCTTTGCTTTAGTCGAATGACTGGGGTTGGAGGGAAGGGAGGTGATATTTAACAGCTTTACTCTGATGCTCTTTGCCGCCTCCTGCTGGGCAGGAGTGATATTCCCAATAGTAATTAGATGATCCGTGGACTCACCATGTCAAGAAATAAATACATTTATCAGGTAAGCATAAATTTCATTTTTCTTTATTTTTAAAGTAATGTTAGATTTTTTATTTTAATTGTAATTTAGGATTTTTTAAATTTATGTAATGGGGTTAATTTAGGGGGTGTTGGGTTAGGGGGCTTAGCTATTAATTATTTGTGTTGTGGGGTTTGGCGGTTTAGGGGTTAATAGATTTATTATGTTAATTGCGATGTGGATTAATGGGGGTTTAGGGGTTAATAGATCTATTAGGTTAATTAGCGATGTGGGTTAATGGCGGTTTAGGGGTTAATAGATGTATTAGGTAGTTTGCGATCTTGAGGTTGGCAGATTTAGGGGTTAATAGTTTTATTTAGGTAGTTGGTTGGGTTTTTTTCTTAATACTTATTGTAATGCTCCGTTTGCCTTCGCTGCATCCCGGTGGATTCCGTAAATGGCAGGGTGGTGAAAGAATCCACCATTCTTTTGGCTGCCTCGCGCTGCCAACATTCCTTTGAGGATGTGTGCGCAACTGGCGACGGCGACGGACACATTACAAACTCAATTATAGTATAGATTAAAAAAAAACGAGTTGACAACATTGCTATGTGGAAGCTAAAATTATAAATGTGTTTCTTTCCTATTAAAACAACTGATAAATGATAAAAATGCATCTTCATATTATTCTCCTACTAAACTTATTTAGTACATCACTATGTGTAGCATTTTCTAGTGTTTAACATTTTTGTTAAGTATTGGGCATGTTATACTATGAACAAAACACACATCGGAATGCTGATTTGCATATGCTTACATTAATTCATATATTAGGTAATCTTTTCTTTTCCAACAATGAACAGATAATGTTAAAAACACATGCACCTGAAATCACACACTGTGTAGCTAAATCATCACCTCTTTTTCTGTGACGCTGTTTTTCCTGAACAAACGGTCGATCAGCTCTTCCCCACAGCATCTAAGGTTTCACATGTAAGGATAACAAAGGCTTATAAAATATATCTGAAAATTATGTAGAGTAGGCGTTTGGTATAAGGTAACAGATAAAGTATGATATTTCCATGGAAATGTGGTGTTGTTGGCTTCTGAGATATCTGCTGCAGTCTTTATTTCATGATTTTAATTGAGATAATTATAGGAACAAAAACAATATTCATTGCCACTCACAAAATCAGATGTATTTTAATGGACAACTCAAATTCAGAAACAGAAGAAAGTTAATTACAAATTGCTGGTAATGTCTTTGTATATTCACATATATACCTTTAGCTCTGCCATTCTGCCTTTTAGGGATATGGTTGGTAAAGACAGAGAGGGTTGTCAGTATGCTCTGATAGTACTGACCACTCCAGTACAAAAAGCAGAGGTGTATTTTTAAGAGCCACTAAAGTTAAAATAAAACTTTCATGATTCAGATAAAGCATAAAATAATAATAAAAAAATCAAATTTACTACCAGTGTCAAAATGTGCACATTATTTTTTAATTCCCACTTTTCTGAGGCACCAACTCCTACTGAGCTTGTGCAATAATTCACAGTATATATGTTATATGCATTTTGTGATTGGCTAATGGCTGTCACATGATACAGGGGCAGGGAAAATTGAAGTAACTATGAAATGTAAGAAACAAAATATTTAATCCTCTAATTTTTTTGCTGCTATAGGCACTAGGTAATTGCCTGTCCCTAATGTGCCCTCCATCCTTAACAATTTACTACCAGTATCAAAATGTGCACATTATTTTTTAATTCATACTTTTCTGAGGCACCAACTCCTACTGAGCATGTTCAAGAATTCACAGTATATTTGTTTATGCATTTTCTTATTGGCTAATAGCTGTTACATGACACAAGGGCAGGGGAAAAAAGGGGAGAATTGCTGTCTGAATGGCCATGTGTTCTTAGGGTTGACAGCTAGATGGTATTTTAATGGCATGGCCAGTATTTGTAACTTTCAGGTGAATTTAGAGTATGGAAAAAAATATATTTTAACTGTGATTAAACCTAATTTTAAATACATTATTAATTAAAATCAGTCATAGCAGCTTAAGTTTCTGAATTATAGAGCAGATGTATTTATACAAAAATATGCTAATTAGCATGGTTGATGTTTTTTCATGCAGGAGGTATTATTCCTAATGGTAGAGAACCCTGCAATATTTGGGACAGTTAACATATCTGCCCTCTGTGACTCAGCTTCCCCAGTAAGAGCAATTTTTCTTGTTTCCAGAGACTACCCTGCTTTGCACAAGGCACACCCTGACTCTTCACAACTATGCCAATGACACAGCTGGCCCACCCACTGCACACTCATGGTGCTGGCCCTCCTATCATAGCTCCACCCACAAAACATTCACCTGACCTGACCTTTCTGTCCTCAGAAGCCTTTGGGACATGTTGGGTGGTATGCAATAAGCTACCATCTTTATGTGCTCCCAATTGGGGATTACAAATATTTGTATTCATACATACACAAACATATTTGTGAATGCATGTTTATAATATGTACATCGATAATTGGGCATGTCACATATATTGCTTGTTATTTCCTATGTAAAGGTGAAAGTTGAATTCACTGATATGTACAGTAAACATGATGCATTTACATACTAGGGAAGTTATGCATACTAACACAATTATTTCATTCATCAGATCATGAGAGTCCACAAGCCATCACTTGAGGAAATATTCCCACCTGACTACTAGGAGAAGGCAAAAGACACACCATTACACTAGAGTTTTAAATCCCTCCCACTTCCCATGATCCTCAGTCATTTTATTTTGCCTTCTTGATGAGGAGCAAAGTTACCAATTAATGTTCTGCTACTTCATGCAGTCTTCAGGAATCTCCAGAGTTGGCCCGACCTCAGACAGGAATCTTTTCTGAGATTCCAGTCATATAATGTCACGACAATGGCTTCTGTCAATCATCAGAGAGGAACTCAACAGTTTGGCAGAACGCTATAATTAGAGGATTTCTGCAATCCATATTACAGGTGTGGAACATAGGATGCATTCTTTCTAATTCACCAGTTTTTTCACCCAGGGGAATGGTCTCTGAACCAGGAAGTGCTCAACCAAATTGTGAGGTGTTGGGGTCTGCCAGAGATAAATCTCATGGCCTACCATTTTAATCACAAATGCCTCAGTATTGTGCCAGGTCTTGAGACCCTTGGGCAAGTCTGATCAATGCCCTAGTGGTCTCTTGGTCATTCAACCTGATTTACATGTTTCCTCCATTTGTGTTGCTGTCCAGGCTGATAGCCAGAATCAAGAAGGAACAAGCCTCAGAAATTTTGATTGCTCTGTCATGGCATCGCAGGATTTGGTTTGCAGATCTGGTGCAGATGTTCTTGTGCCCGCCTTGGAGACTTCCTTTAAGAAAAGATCTTCTCTCTCAAGGCCCTTTCTTTTATCAATATCTAAAATCTCTGAATTAGATGGTTTTATTTTGTTTCAGAGAGGTTTTTCTGACAAGTTTATTGATACCTTGATTCAGGCTAGGAAACCTGTTACCAGACGTATTTATCATAAGGTCTGGAAAACCTTGTTTGTGTAATGTTCTCATAAAAAATACAGCTGGAAATATTTTATAGTGCTTGAGATTCTGCAGGAAGGCTTAGATCATCGTTTATCAGCCAGTTCTTTGAAGGGTCATATTTCTGCTCTTTTTGTTCTGTTTCATAAGAAGATTGCTAAAATTCCTGACTTTCAGGCCTTTGTGCAGGCTCTGACAAGGATAAAACCAGTTATTCATCCAGTTTCTCCTCCTTGGAACCTGAATCTAGTTTTGAGGGCTCTTTAAACTCCTTCTTTTGAGCATATGCATGGTTTGGACCTTCAGCATTTATCTTGGAAGGTATTTTTTCTTATAGCTATTTCTATACCTTATTATTGTTGTGTTGCTCAAAACTCTCTACTATTTTCTGCGTCAGTTCACTAGGTAAAATATTTAGGAAAGAAGATCCCCCAGTTCAATTGAGAAGTTTTTTTTTCTCAGCACATAAACATCCATTAAAAAATAAGAATCTAAAGAACATATAAAAATTAATATTTTAATGTTTATTTAAGGGTTGTTTAGATTACCTGTTGCAAGGTCCTTCCAGGTATATGAGCATGTGTCTCAGCAATAATGGCGAGACTGCACTATTTCTGCATGTCTCACTGCCAGGGAAGACCCACACTCTTACAGCCCTGGAAGCGCTACAGACAGCCAACATATAGAGTACAGTGGGTGTTGTTAAGGGGTTAGAAAAACATACAACTTCCTAAAAAAAAAGCCCTTCTGTACATTTATCTGCCAAAAAAGCTGCTGTTGTAGTGTTTAAATACTCCTGCACTATCAAATGGCTATAGAAAGCCTGCTCCCATGAATTACAGAAGTATCAGCTGTTGATTGGCTGTGTGCCCCCAGCAACTCCAAGGCCTGTACAGTCATAATTCACCTGAGCTTATAGTACTTACTTGTAAACAGTTGTGACATTTATGTAGGGCTTTTGAAAGAAGTCTGATTATGTTTGTTTGTTTGTTTAATTACTTGATTACTCAAATAATAATGATAAATGCCGACCGCATATGCAGTCGGCATTTATCGTTGTGTGGCAGATATGATCTGCTACAGCGGATCATGTCCGCCCGCACAATGTTAAATCGACCCCTAAAATTCCAGTTGCCCTCTTCCTATATAGATTATTAACACTTGATGGGGCAGAAATTGACTGAGCAATGGACGCCCCACTCCTTGCTCCCTAGAGTATTAATATCCACCTGTGAGAGCCCTCCTGTATACTCTGAGTGATGAGAGTGGGAGTGTGACGTCACTGGATGGGGGTGTGACATATAGCTGTTATAGTCTATGTCGCAGTTGCTAAGTCTGATGCATTGTGTAGTCTCTATACTTCTATGCTCTGCAATAAAATAGCATTGTACCTTTTATGCTGTGCCCTGCATCTCATGACATGGTGTCAGAAGTACTTGGCTGAGCTTCTGTTTCCTGGTTGATGACAATGTCGAAGTTTACCCCACCTGAGCCTTTTGATTTCTTTCAGCCTGCAGCTTGGCCCACATGGCATCAGCGGTTTCAACGCTTCAGGATTGCTTCTAAGGTGAACAAGGAGAGTGGTAAAGTACAAGTTAATTCTCTTTTATATTCTATGAGGAAAGACGTGGAGCCAGTATTTAATGCCTTTACATTCCAAGAAGGGGAAGAGTTTGACTTTGAAATAGTCATGAACAAACTCAGTGCTCACTTTGTACCCAAACGTAATGTGATTCATGAGAGGGCCTGTTTCCATAAACGCGCTCAGCGTGTGGGAGAATCTGTGGAGTCATTTGTGCCCAGCCTGTATAAACTAGCTGAATTCTGTGAGTTTGGTGTTACTAAAGAAGAGCAAATCAGAGACAGAATAGTTATAGGAATTACAGATGCTAAGGTCTCACTGAAGCTACAGTTGGAGGCTTAATGGACGTTAGATGGGGCTATTAGGATGGCCCGCCAGAAAGAACTGGTGAAAAAGCAAAGTGCTGACATGAGATCTGAGAGTATTGTGGAGGAAGTGCAGTAGTTCAGGAGAGCTGCAGGTGAAAGGCACAGTGTGAGTGGTAGACCAAGGGCAACAGATAGGCCCAGAAGCTGATGGGTGCAGCAGGCTTGCTGCGTGCGGTGTAACAGTACCCATGATCAGAATGTCATATGCCCCGCTAAAGATAAAAGATGTAGAAAGTGTAACCGGATGGGCCATTTTGAAGTGGTGTGTAAAACTGAGTCCATTAAGGAGATGCAGGTGGATAGTGACCAGGAGGCTCAAGAAGTGTCCTTTGTAGGGTCTGTTGTTGAACGGTCTGGTTCAGATGAAGATTGAAGGGTTACCCTTACTGTAACGGGAGCCAAGATTGCCTTCAAGATTGACACAGGAGCAGACATCACTGTTATGTGCCTTGCAGCATTCGTCTGAATATCACTTAAAGTTGATGCAGTCCCATACAGCATTACTACTCCTCGTAGAATTCCATTCCCGCTCATGCCTCAAGTGGAGAAAGAACTTCTGTGTATGAAGAATATGGGAGTTATTGGAGAGCAATTGACTAGTGTGCCCCCATTGTGCCCGTTGCAAAGAATGGGAAGGTACGCATCTGCGTTGACTTGAAATGGCTGAATGATGAGGTGAAAAGAGAGAGATACGTGCTGCCGACGCTTGAAGACATAGCTACGAAACTGGCTGGAGCGAAGTTCTTCTCTACACTGGATGCTTCCAGTGGCTTCTGGCAGATACCTCTAGACTCAAAGTGCAGCTAACAGACTATCTTCATTACACCGGTAGGTCGGTTTTGCTTCTGCAGACTCTCGGGATATCCTTTGCTCCTGAAATCTTTCAAAGAGAGATGAGTTCCCTCTTAAAGGACCATGAGGGCATGGCAGTCTTCATGGATGACATTTTAGCGTATGGATCTACACAGGAAGAACATGATCAGCGATTGAGCTGTTTGCTGCAGACCATTAGAGAGTCCGGACTGAAATTAAATAAAGAGGAATGCCATTTTGGAAAATCTGAGTTATGTTATTTTGGGCATATCATCAATGAAGATGGCATCAAGCCGGACCCTAATAAAATCCTTGCTATTGAACAGATGAAAAGTCTTTCTGATGTACACGAGCTGAGACAAATATTGGGCCTTGTGAAATATGTGGGCAGGTTCCTACCAGATTTATCCACAGTACTCCACCCTATCACCGAGTTGTTGAAGAAAGATGTTGCCTGGGTCTGGGGACCTCCACAGGGAGAAGCTTTTATACAGGTCAAGTCTCTGCTGGAGTCTGCCCCAGTGTTGGGGTTCTACAACCCTTAGAAAAAGACTGTGGTTAGTGCTAATGCAAGCAGTTATGAGCTCCTCCAGCTGAAAGAGAGCAAACTACCGCCCATCGCCTACTATTCCCGTACACTGACGGCTGCAGAATCGAAATACGCCCAAATTGACTGACTGCCGTTTGGGCCTGTGAGCGCTTCCAGCGTTACCTAGTGGGTTTAGAGAAATTTAGTCTTGAAATTGACCATAAACCACTAGTCCCTCTTATCAATACCTATGATATTGACAAGACACCCCTAAAATGCTAGAGACGTCTGATGAGGCTGCTCAGGTTCAACGTTCAGGCAATGCATGTGCCGGGGGAAACAACTGGTAGTGGCAGATACACTTTCCAGGCTCCCGCTGGCAGCTGCTGAAGGATCTTCAATGGAATCAGATGTGAAAGTGTACGTGGATTCAGTGTTGGCATCTAAATCCATCTTGGCAATGAAGATAGAGCAAATAAGAAAGGAGACACATTTAGATACAGATCTTCAAGAAGTTATTAAATACATAAAGAAAGGTTGGCACGAGAGCCGGGGAGCCTGTATGTCTTTGAGCTCTTACCAGTCAGAGAGGTCACAGCTTATAGAGCTGGACAGTTTAGTGCTGTTCCAAGACAGCACAAAAATGTATGCTTCTTGTATACCTTGTTATTTGTTGTACTCTAAAAAAATAAATAAAAATGTATGCTTTATCCTTTGAAAAAGGGGAAGATGTGATGAGAGTGGGAGTGTGATGTCACTGGATGGGGGTGTTGCCTATAGTCGTTATAGTCTATGTCGCAGTTACTAAGTCTGATGTGTTGTGCAGTCTGTGTACTTCTATGCTCTGCAATAAAATAGTGTTCTACCTTATAAGCTGTGTCCTACATCTCATGACATTGAGCCATTGTTCACAAGGATTAGTATGATTTTAGAAACCAGGATTAGACCACGATTAAATATTAATCTCAATACTAAATTGATCACTGCTTTAGTTGAAGAGAGGATGTATGTTTTACATAAAACATCAGGATGTATATGCATTTATATAGCATGCCCTTCCTGTTTATCAAAGTACTGTTTATGCTAAAATGATCCTTTACCATTGGTGTTATTCTCTGTAAATTACTGGACATTTAATAAAATGAAGGGAAAAAAGTCCACTTGCCCCACCCTACGTAGCCTCTTTATCATCACCATTTTTAACGTCAGCATATACAGCAGATTCACTAAAGCTCACATATCTTTCTATTCTTTATTGAATCTGTTTCTAAACATTACCTGCCAAAGATCATTCTGTGTACATGAAATCATGAAACAATATGGCTAGATTATGAGTGGAGCACTATTTATTGCTCGCTCTCACACACTAACTACGGACGACTTGTGCTTCTTGTGCACATCGGATACAGCGCGTATTGCAAGTTGAAAGTAAAAAGATTTTGCTCATGAGCTAACCATAAAAAATAAAAGAAGGAAGAATTTAGCTATATTTATCTTTAATCACAAATAAGAAACATAACTCTTATGTTCAGTACATTTGTTCTCTTTTACAAAACAGTATCGCTGCTGTAGGGAGAAAGCGCAGTGTAACAACTACTCTACAGGACCTCTTGTTCTAGAGCACTGGTATCAAGCTTATTGTAACTGGGGGACACTCGCCAAGTGTTCTTTTCCCATGGGGGCCACTTGAACAGAATTAGTGCTCTGAGCCTGGGTATACTAGAAACGGAAAGTGACATTTACCCAAGTAGCAGTGCATGGTAAGAGTTGTAATCCAGACATACACAGTGTATATTTGTCTTGTGAGTGCCAAGTGAAGTCATCATTCTGGAACTGAATAAAAAGTGACATTTGTCCAAGCAGTGCACCCAGGACATTTTTGTCTATATATTTATCTTGTCAGTGCATATAGAACATCAACTTATTACACCTCTTAGAACCCTAAAAATTTGATGGGGCCAAATTAAAGGGACACTGAACCCAAATTTTTTCTTTCGTGATTCAGATGCATGACATTTTAAGCAACTTTCTAATTTACTCCTATTATCAAATTGTCTTCATTTTCTTGGTATCTTTATTTGAAATGCAAGAATGTAAGTTTAGATGCCGGACCATTTTTGTTGAACAACCTGGGTTGTCCTTGCTGATTGGTGGATAAATTCATCCACCAATAAAAAAAGTGCTGTCCAGAGTTCTGAAAAAAAGAAGCTTATTTTTCAAATAAAGATAGCAAGAGAACGAAAAAAAATGCTAATAGGAGTAAATTAGAAAGTTGCTTAAAATTGCATGCTCTATGAATACCGAAAGATAAACATTTGGGTTCAGTGTCCCTTTAATAATTTACTTACAGATTAAACTATCTTGAGGGCTGCATATGGCCCCAGGGCCGGTACTTTGAGACCACTGTATCTAGAGCCTCAAACAGACAATAGACATAGGAGCTTGATGCAGCTGTTTCAGCGCGAGCCTTCAGGCTCACTGGAAACAGGAGTTAAGAAGCAGCGTTCTAAAGATTGCTGCTCCTTAACTCGTCCGCCGCCTTGCATACGATTGGGTTGATTGATACTCCCTGCTAGCGGGTGATTGGCCACGAATCTGTAGGGGGCAGCATTGCACAAGCAGTTCACTATAATGTAACTCATGTTCTTTTTATGTTACATTTAGCTAAAAAATTTAAATCACAAATAAGGAACATACATAAATTGGAACAATTAAAAATGACATGTCAAATTATGTAACTTAAATGTAGCAAAGTGTAAAACACAGAATAAAACCTCCAATCATAACATTTTATAACTTAAAATGTTACCATTTTGCGATCTAGCAACAACTGCATATAATAAACAACTGGCAACATTAAAATAAGTGTCACTTTAAAATTCAAATGCAATGTTACAACCTATGATTTAAACTGCTGCTACTATGCGATCACTTAGTTGCTATTTTACGTTTTAGTAGCAATTTCTTTTAGCAATCAACAACCAGTAACATTATAAAGATAGAGTCACTTTAAAAAGTTAACACTGAACAAAATGAAGATGAATGACACCAATCCTAACCAATTAGGAAAAAAAGAATCAACAATGAACTCAAGGAGGAGGGAACGATACACCAGTAAATACAGGATCATTAGAACCGCCTGCCCCCCCTCTGAAGAAGCGTTAGTGAAACGTGCGTCAGGGAAGCCACTAATGGAGTTTATCTCCATGTTTTAAATTGCTTGTCTAACAGTCTGGGACCTCCTACTTAGCAGTGATTTGTAGTTTACAGTAAATTCAGATCCCTGATTGAAGGAGCTTAGGGGTATATTTGTGAATGTGCGAGCAGACATGATATGATGTAGCGTATCATGTCCGCCGAACATCGATAAATGCCGACAGCATACGGTGTCAGCATTTATCATTGCACCAGCAGTTCTTGTGAACTGCTGGTGCAATGCCACCCCTGCAGATTTGCGGCCAATCGACTGCTAAAAGGGGGTGTCAATCAACCCGATTGTATTTGATTGGGTTGATTTCTGTTTACTGCCTCAGAGGCGGTGGATAAGTTATGGAGCTTGATAAATCAGCCCCTTAGTCTTTAGCATAGATTAATTTGATTCACCTATGTGACTGATTTAATTTAAAGAATCTCAGTATATAGCACTAATAGCACCTCTGCACCAGATTATTCTAACTAGGCTGAGACAATGAGGCCGATTTATTAACTGTCGGACGGACATGATTCGCTGTAACGGATCATGTCCGATCAACATCGCTAAATGCCGACAGCATATGCTATCTGCATTTAACATTGCACAAGCATTTCTGGTGACATGCTTGTGCAATGCTGCCCCCTGCACATTCACAGCCAATTGACTGCTAGCAGGGGCCATCAATCAACCTGATCTTATCCGATCGGGCTGATTGCTGTCCCGGACGAGTTATGGAGAAGCGGTCTTATGACCGCTGCTTCTTAACTTTTGTTTCCAACGATTTAGAAACTACAGGGGTAGATTGCAGCATCCACTGCTTCATAAATCTACCCCAATATGTTTTTAATATGGTTTGAATGGCAATTGTGTGTATGAAATGTAATGACTATCACCTCATTTTCTTTAATAAGTTTAAATAAGTTATGTTTTACTTTTAAGGATAATTCAATTTAGCAATTCTCTTTAAAATGTAAAGGTTTACATAACTTTCTTTAGCTAAGCTCTTTTGGACTTAGCTATCTATGTATATGTGTGTATCTCTATGTTAAAGCCATTTGCCTGCCTTTTTGTCCGATTACGGCTTTCTGAGCCGAAACACGTCAGCAGTCAGTCACTAGAGTGGAGTGCATACCACTCACATCGCCATTGGTGATTCAAGCTGTATCCCTATTGGGAGGAAAAGATTTTATCTGCAATAAAAGTTTTTTCAACAAGAAATCGGTGTATCCTGGTGCACCTCATTTTTACCTTTGATCAGAATTCTTGGAACGGAGGTTGCACAGTTTCTTATAGTGATTGTTCCTTGCAAGGCTATACCGGTCTCCCCCTCCTTCTGCCGAAGAGTCTACAGTCCCCGCCGGGAGAAAGATTTTGTGAACCGGATGTAGACAGAGTGACGTCACACGCCAACGGAGAGGAAAGTGTACAAGCGACTGGAGTGGTCGACAGCGGTGACAAGTGCCGGACAGGCTTCGTATGCATATGATATGCTTACTTAAGGTCGGTGGATTGTACTAACACCTCTCTGGGTTTGGCTTTGTGTGTTTCCTTTAAAGCAATTGGAGACAAGGGAGGTGAGCGGTATAGCGGTTTGGGCTACAGATCTATGCCCTAGTAGGACACTATCTCAATTGTGTTCCAACATTGACTGTGTTTTAAAATATATATAACTGTGGATATAGGTGGCGACATTCACTGACAACAACTTTTTTTCTGAGAACTCATATCTTTGAGCCCTTATAACTTATTATTACAATTTATTATTTTTATGACAGGGTTATTGAGAGTGTAACTGTACATTTAAATTTATTTTTGACACTTTTTATTGAAGCGTAACATAACAGTTAACCAGAGCTCAGAAGTCAAGCTAACCCGACGTGCGTTAGATTTAAATTGCGCTTGAGCGAATGTGTTTACTTGTAATATGTGCGCTACTTCCTACATGTGCAAAGAGTTGCAATAAACCCCTTAACGCTTGCTCACAACTGTGTATGTGTTAAAGTTGGAGGAGATTTCCCTTATTTTTTTCCTACATAAAATATTTGAGCCACTTCAATGATATTTTTATTTTATTTCCACCTCCCCCCCCAAAAAAATAAGGTATTTTAACATGCATTACAAGTTTTTGTCAGTCAGTGATGAGTTGAAGGAAACTTTTTTTTTTTTTTAAATAAACATTTACTTAACATATCTTCAGGAATTTATTTATTTACTATTTAATGTGAAATAAATATCAAAGGGAATGTCACTTATGGGTAGATCGCTAAGGGTGCTAATTTATCGTAATTAATCAATGTGACTCATGTTTTAGTATCCTTAGTGGATAAAGGTAAGTGGAGAATACTCACAATACCCTTATGAGTTGCAAAAGAGAGAAAGGTTGCACCTCAAAAAAAGAATACCTTTACTCCAATTTCAAATATTTGTATTAGTGTTAACATGTTTCATACTACATTAATTTCATCTTTAATGTGGATTAAATCAATTAAACCAACATTCACACTGGGTTAAAATCACTTGAGTTGTACCAATTCGATTTTGATAATATACCAAAGGTTAAAAATAAGCTATTTCCTGAGCGGCTAAAACTCTTTCTATAGCAGGAGTTGAAATTATTTTTATCTTTCCCTGTTATTGTTTATATTCTGACAATGCAGCGGTTATAATTAACCAAAAAGTAAGTTAGAGTAGATAAATATAGCTACATGTTTCAAAGTTAAGTCGCTCTAGATTTTAGACAAATGCCCCCAGTCGTTTTACCAATAACCACAGTATACAACAAGTATATTAAAAAAAGAGAGACACGGCTCTCAAAGAAGACCCCTGTAGCACGTTTCACTTAATGCTTCTTCAGAGGGGGTGCGTGTTAGTTTTGAATCCGTTTATTTACAGGTTTACTGATCCCTCCTCTTATTTTTGATTGGCGAGCTATGAATTTTGATTGGTAAGCATGGTTGTCACTTGCATAAACACTGTCCAATCAGTATGCAATGACGTTTATAGTCATTTGTTTTCTTATTTAGGCAATCTGGTTGCTGTTTTACTTCCTGGTACAATTCTATTGGCTGATCATTGTTTGCATTTTAGCGTGATGCTTTGTAGCGTATACAATCTTGGAATTATTCAATGTAACATTAGCTTTATATACATATTATTTTGTGCCTTACATTCTTGATCGTATGCTTAACGCTAACTGAATATTAAGAGATCAAAATTATTTGGCCTGAATTGTCATGTTTGTAAAAGGATTGCGAATACTCTGATCGTTACACTGGGTTATACAACTTAATTTCAACTGACTGGTTTTAAATATACTTAACGGTCTTATCAACATTTCTTAATCTTTGTGATGTAATACATTTATATATGTTAATTCAACAAATTAATGTGCAATTATGTTGTGGTAGATATCTTTTAATCTTAATATTAGTTGTTATAATGGACTTATTTCTAATACATTTTGCTAAAAGCTAAGTTTGGCTATATTGATAATTGATATATGTGAAATAATAGTGATAGTGCTGTGTGTGAATGCATAACAGAATAGTGTAACTAGAAGGATAGTGTAGTGCAGTTTGTGCAGACACATTTGAGTTTAATATTAGTGAATAAAAAGAAATAAAGTGATATTTCAATATTTATCATCTTTTAAATAAGATTTATTTATTATTTATCTAATAGTTCAGTGTTTATAATCCACTTATACTATTATTGGGTGATGAAATAAATGTGATTTTTTTTTTTCTCCAAAAATTCCAAATAGTGTGCTGTAGTATGGACAATTGTAGTGCCTTTAAGGTAATGAATAAATTGCAATTTGTAGTGTGTATCGTTTTATTTCGGTTAATCCTTTTATTGTTATATCATTTTTTTAAATATACTGAGAAATTATTATTATCATTGAGGGAATGTGGCTTCACTGCGTTTAGAAGATATATCTGACAGTGGTGATTGTTTTGCCATTTCTTTCATCTTTGACTGCATTTTTTATATTATTGGCATGTTCCAAAATTCATGTCCGTGCTTCTCTTGTCGTCATGCCAACATAAACATTGGGGCATGTGCAATTCAACATTTATATGACCCCCAGATGATCTACATGTGTAATGTTGGCTTAATTTATGTATTTATGGATATGGACATAGTGGCTCTGTACCAACTGATCCTTCAAATTTCTCGGTCTTCTGTAGCCTACTATCATTCTTGTATCTATTTTGGGGGCCAAGATAGGGTCACTTTCTAAAATGTGACAGTTATCATTCATTATTCTGGTTATTTTCTTACATTTGGGGATTATAAATTGTTATCAGTCTTTACTTCTGTCTTTTTAAGTTTTGGCTGTAGTAATGTATCTCTGTTTTCTTGTAGAGCTTTCATTTTTGCTCTCTTAACCATTCTTTTACTGTAGCCTTTTTGGGCTAATTTTTCTATTAGTGCATGGCTTTTTGTCTGAGTCTTAAAAACGCTCCACATGGTATGGTTTTAATAGTGTTCTGGGGATGAGCACTTGAACTTGGTTTCCGATACATATTAGTACTAATCATACCTGTTTGATCTTTTGTGATTGTTAAATCAAGAAAATCAATGTATTTTAAGTCAGCATGGTATGTTAATTTGATATTTTTAGCATTATTGTTCAGCATTTTAATAAAGGTATCTAATTTTTGCTTTGTGCCTTCCCATATGAATAGGACATCATCAATGTACCTAACCCACATAAGTATCAGATCTGTGAATGTTTCCATGTCTGATGTGAATACATTTTTAGCTTCCCACAGTTCAAGGAACAGATTGGCATATGTTGATGCACATACTGTGCCCATTGCTGTTCCTTGGACTTAGAGATAGTATTGATCCTTAAAAGTGAATATATTGTGGGTTAGTATAAATTTCAGCAGTTGGATGATGAAGGAATTATGTTCTTGGTTATTATTCATATTAGTGGATAAGAAGTACTGCACCACTTCAACATCATCCTGGTGTCGGATGCTGGTGTACAGTGAATCTACATCCATAGTTACCAACCATGTGGTTTCTGATATTTGTAAATTCCTTAGTACTTGTAAGATTTCCATTGTGTCACAAATGTAAGATGGTAGGCTTGTTAGATACTCTCTCAATCTGAGGTCTATGTATTTACTTGCTGCTTCAGTGAGATTTTCATTCCCAGATACCATGGGTCTACAGGGTGGATCGGTTTGATTTTTGTGTATCTTTGGTATGAAATATATTGTGGCCATCTTGGGGTTAGTTTGTGTTAGAAATTGCTTCTCAGTTTTAGTTATTACATTGTTCTGCCATGCATTATTTATTAATTTATTGTATTGCTCTATGTATGATGCATGTGGGTTGAAGCTTTTTGTAGCATTCAGAGTTGTTCAATTGTTTTGATGCTTCATTCACATATTTTTCTGTCGGCCTGTAATGATCAGCAATTCGATTGCTGTTTCTTTAGTCTGATTATGAGTATTCTCTGGTAAATAGTTTGTATGTATCATGTGATTAAGTCTGTCTGCTAGTGAGGAGACAGAGTCTTAATCACCTGGATTAATGTAGCCCGGATTATTCACCTCAAAATTATAAGTAGTAAGATCAGGTGAATTATATCTGGGTCCAGAGATAAGTTTGTACTATGTAAACTTTTAGATAATAAGTAGCAGTTTATATAGGTTTGTGACAGATAAGTGAGGTGCCCTTTAAGGTAATACTGTGCCTTTAAATAATACACCTTGCGGTAAAGATAAGTTCACAGTGTGGAGTATAATGTTTCAGCTTGCTGGCCCTTTAAATAATACTCCTTGTGGTAAAGATAAGTTCACAGTGTTAAGTTTACTGTTTCAGCTTGCTGGGCCTTTAAATAATACACCTTGCAGTAAAGATTTGTAAACAGTGTTAAGAATACTGTATCAGCTTGCTGCGCTGTTAAACATTACACCATACGGTAAAGATAAGTTCACAGTCTTAACGGCAATGCTAACACTTGTATACGGAACCTGGCTCTAGCAGCTGTGTGCGTGCAGCCTCTCTGATCCTCTCTGCAGATTGCGGCCTATGTCCGTTAAGCTGGAAGTTGTTAGAGCGACGTGCGTGCTGCAGTTGCAACAGGTGACTGCTTTAGATGAGAAGTAGCTTCAGTTGAAGGAGACAGAGCTAATCACAGAACAAGTGATACTCTGTTTTAGACAAGTAACAAGAAAGGCTGGAGAGTGAGTGGGTATCAACCTTCAATAAACCAGCAAAGGTGTATGGGAAATGGAAAGCTTTTAAAGGAAAAGAGAGCCAGATAATTGATTCTTAAGGTGGTATGTGAGATGTAGTAACATAAGTTAAGGTGGAACTGAGGAGTTCATGACACATCCCCCCCTCAAAAGAACCTCAAGGAGGTGTCAAGGCGCTGGACGATCAGGATGCCTACGGTGGAACACAGACACCAGACGGGGAGCTGATAGATTGGATGCCGGCTCCCAGGAATCCTCAGATGAGTCATACCCCGACCAGCGGACAAGGTATTGGAGTTCACCGTGATACCTTCGGGAGTCGACTATAGAATGTACTTCGTATTCGGGGTCAGGTGTAGGAGATTCTGGAGGAGATGGAGAGACATGGGTAGAGGGATCACAGGGTTTGACAAGTGACACATGAAATGTGGGATGTATACGGTAAGTTGCTGGGAGTTGTAGGGTAACAGTGACAGGGTTGCTTATAGCCACTATCGGGAAGGGTCCCACAAACAGTTTATTGAATTTCCTACAGGGTGTAGGTAATTTAAGATTTTTAGTGGCGAGCCAAACTAAGTCACCCACTTTGTAGGCGGGTTGGGGACGATGTCGTAGGTCGTAGTATCGTTTCTGGGTGGCTTGTGCTTGCTTGATGTTCTCTTGTATGACAGTATAGGTCTGTTTAATGGAGTTGACCAAGTCATTTACTTGTGGACAGGGACTGTTTGCAGGAGGTAGCGGGTGAAAACGAGGGTGCCTTCCTGAGTTGACATAAAAGGGTGAAAATCCTGTGGATGAATTAGTAGTGTTATTGAAAGAAAATTCAGCCTGGGGAAGGAGCGAAGCCCAAGAGTCATGTTTATGGGAGCAAAAACATCTCAGGTATTGCTCCAACCATTGGTTGGTACTTTCACATAGCCCATTTGTTTGCGGGTGGTACGATGTAGTCAGGTGTTGCTGAATGCCAAGAGATTGACATAGGGATCTCCAAAACTTGGATGTAAATTGCAACCCTCTGTCACTGAGTACAGATACTGGAAGGCCATGCAGTCGAACAATCTCTTTGATAAATAGATCTGCAGTCTGCTGTGCTGTAGGAAGTGAAGCTGTAGGAATGAAGTGGGCCATTCTAGAGAACAGGTCAACTTCGACAAAGATGACAGTCATGCCACAGGAGCTTGGAAGATCAACGATAAAATCCATAGAGACGTATGCCCACGGATAGTCTGGTAAGGGTATGTTTTGCTATAGGCCCAGAGGGAGTTGATGAGATGGTTTACAGGTTTGACAGGTGGAACAGGAACTTATATATTGTTTTACTGAGTGTCTCATAGAAGGCCACCAGAAGTGCCTTTGTAGAAGGTCATAGGTCTTATGTATTCCCAAATGACCAGCTAAGGAGGAATCATGAGTTATAGATAACACTTTTGTCCGGAGAGATGGTGGTATGTAATATCTTGACTTATTACAGAGGATACCGTTTTGATCAGGGGTGAGAGGGTAAGTAGCCTTTGTTGTATCCAGTTGTTGTTGGTTCTTTAATTCAGTGCTATCAGGTGAGAGTACACCAATTATGGATGTAACGGGAACTATTGCTGAGTTGGGAGGAGCAGTGGAAGGCTTAATATCTTTTCGAGACAGAGCGTCCGCCTTACCGTTTCTTGATCCAGGTCGATATGTGATGGTGAAATTGAATCGTGAAAAGTACAAGCTCCACCTGAGCTGACGAGCTGACAAAGTACGACTAGTTTGAAGATATTGTAGGTTTTTATGGTCCGTATAAATTACTATTGGATGTTCTGCGCCCTCCAGCAAATGTCTCCACTGGTCAAATGAAGTCTTAATTGCAAGAAGCTCCTTTTCCCCCACTGGATAGTTGAGTTCAGCAGGTGTAAGGAGTCTGGAGAAGTAACACACTGGGTGCAAAGGATCTTTTGGTAAGAGTCTCTGGGATAGAATAGATCCGATGGCGTATTCGGACCCATCCACTTCCAATACGAATTGTGCTTTGCTGTTGGGAATGTGCAGTACTGGGGAAGTAACAAATAGAGATTTAAGGAGTTCAAATGCCTTTTGAGTTTCTGGAGTCCAGATGAATGGCTTAGAGGTCCTAGTCAGGTTAGTGAGTGGCCTAGCAATGGCTGCAAAATTGCAGATAAAGCGCCTGTAAAAATTGGCGAAGCCTAAGAACCGCTGGACTTCTTTTATGTTGGAAGGTATAGGCCAAGTGGTGATGGCAGAGATTTTACTATCCTCCATAGATATCCTGCTATTGCTAATGCGATAGCCAAGAAATGATACTTCCTTTACATGGAAGAGACACTTCTCTAACTTGACATACAGCTTATGTGTCTGTAATCTGGATAACACTAACCTGACGTGTTTGACATGTTCAGAGAAAGAGGAAGAATAGATAAGAATATCGTCTAGATAGACCACCAGGAAAGTGTCGAGGATGTCCCTAAAGATATCATTAATGAAATTCTGGAATGTTGCCGGAGCATTACACAACCCGAATGGCATAACTGTATATTCGAAAAGACCATACCTGGTCCTAAATGCAGTCAACCACTCGTCTCCGGACCTTATTCTTACAAGGTTGTAGGCGCCCCTAAGATCAAGTTTAGTAAAAATAGTGGCGCCTCTTAACCTCTCAATTAACTCGGGAATGAGAGGCAAAGGGTACCTGTTCTTTTTAGTACGCTTGTTTAATTCCCGATAATCTATTATCGGACGTAAAGACCCATCCTTGTTTTTCACGAAAAAAATGCCGGCACCGGCAGGGGAGGTGGAAGGGCGAATAAAACCTTTTTTTAGATTATCAGTGATATAGGTTTTTAAATGAGCCAATTGAGGTCTAGAAAGAGGATAGATGTGGCCATAGGGAATAGTTGCCCCGGGGAGTAAGTCTATGGGGCAATCGTAAGGCCTATGTGGGGGCAACGACTCGGCTTCTGTTTTATTGAAGACAGCAGAGAAGTCAAGATATTGTGTAGGAATAGGTGATGAGGAAGTAGTGAACAAGTGAGTGTTTGGAAAACAAGTTGAGACGCAGTACGGAGAGGAGAATGAAATGGTGAGGGTATCCCAATGTACCACAGGTTGGTGTAGTTGAAGCCAAGTGATTCCCAGAACAATAGGGTAAATGGGAGAAGAAATAATGTCAAAGGAGATAGTTTCAGTGTGACCAGGTGGAGAGGAAACGAGTAAAGGAATAGTCTGTTGAGACACTGGACAAGATGCTAAATGCGAACCATCAATGACTTTTATAGGCAAAGGTGTGCTTTTAAACTGAAAGGGTATTTTATTTAATTCAACCAAACGTAAATCAATAAAGTTGGCGCAAGCGCCTGTATCGATGATGGCGTTACACTCTATCCTGTGTTGGTCCCACTGCAAAAGCAAGGGAATGGTAAGGTAAGCTGTAGCAGTGGTTTTTGTGTGGAAACAATGTTTTATGTTATGGATCTTACCTATCTTCTGCTTTAGTAATAGAGGGCACTCCTTAACTGCATGACCAGTACCTGCGCAGTACATACATAAATTTGCAGTTCGGCGTCTAGCCTTTTCCTGCGGGGTAAGTGGACCCCTAATAAAACTGATGTCCATGGGTTGGTCGGACGGTGGACCAACGGTTGGAGGAGTTGGCAGTACCCTGCAAACAGGTGCTGTAGATGGGCTTCTTTCATGCTTCCTCTCTCTAAGGCATCTGTCAATTGTAATCGTGAGGGCATAAAGGTCGTCAAGACAATCCGGTATACCAATCCTGGCGAGCTCATCCTTGATCTCCTCTGCAAGTCCAAGACGGTATTGTTTTTTTAGAGATACCTCATTCCAGAGGGAATCTCTAGCCCAGATTCTAAATATGGTAATGTACTCTTCTACCAGTGCTTTAGACTGCTTTAAGTTCCTGAGTTTACTTTCTGCAGTTATTTGACGGTAGGGGTCATCGTAGAGGCCTGATAATGCCTTTAGGAAAGCATCCAGGGAATTTAGAATGGGGTCCTGGGTCTCATAAAAGGAGTCGGCCTAGGCCCTGGGTTCTCCCCTGAGATAGGAGAGTATGGTTAGAACCTTGGACCTATCAGTTGCATATGTCCTAGGACGAAGGTCAAAAAGCAAGAGGCATGCATTCCTAAACTGCCTAAATGTGGAACGATCTCCAGAAAATTTCTCCGGGTAGGAGACTTGGGGTTCTGCTTGATGATCAGTTACAGAGTTCCTGTTTGACAATGCTTCCCTTAAACAGGCTTTGAGACTCTGGTTTTCTACCTGCAGCTCTCTAAAAGCCTGTGTCAGACTATCCAAACGCTGATTTAGGGTATGGATTTGTGATGTCAGGTCACTGGGCTCCATTATCAAATATAGATTTTAGGGCTGGTTTATTATGTAATGATCAGCAATTCGATTGCTGTTTCTTTAGTCTGATTATGAGTATTCTCTGGTAAATAGTTTGTATGTATCATGTGATTAAGTCTGTCTGCTAGTGAGGAGACAGAGTCTTAATCACCTGGATTAATGTAGCCCGGATTATTCACCTCAAAATTATAAGTAGTAAGATCAGGTGAATTATATCTGGGTCCAGAGATAAGTTTGTACTATGTAAACTTTTAGATAATAAGTAGCAGTTTATATAGGTTTGTGACAGATAAGTGAGGTGCCCTTTAAGGTAATACTGTGCCTTTAAATAATACACCTTGCGGTAAAGATAAGTTCACAGTGTGGAGTATAATGTTTCAGCTTGCTGGCCCTTTAAATAATACTCCTTGTGGTAAAGATAAGTTCACAGTGTTAAGTTTACTGTTTCAGCTTGCTGGCCCTTTAAATAATACACCTTGTGGTAAAGATAAGTTCACAGTGTTAAGTTTACTGTTTCAGCTTGCTGGGCCTTTAAATAATACACCTTGCAGTAAAGATTTGTAAACAGTGTTAAGAATACTGTATCAGCTTGCTGCGCTGTTAAACATTACACCATACGGTAAAGATAAGTTCACAGTCTTAACGGCAATGCTAACACTTGTATACGGAACCTGGCTCTAGCAGCTGTGTGCGTGCAGCCTCTCTGATCCTCTCTGCAGATTGTGGCCTGTGTCCGTTAAGCTGGAAGTTGTTAGAGCGGCGTGCGTGCTGCAGTTGCAACAGGTGACTTCTGCTTTAGATGAGAAGTAGCTTCAGTTGAAGGAGACAGAGCTAATCACAGAACAAGTGATACTCTGTTTTAGACAAGTAACAAGAAAGGCTGGAGAGTGAGTGGGTATCAACCTTCAATAAACCAGCAAAGGTGTATGGGAAATGGAAAGCTTTTAAAGGAAAAGAGAGCCAGATAATTGATTCTTAAGGTGGTATGTGAGATGTAGTAACATAAGTTAAGGTGGAACTGAGGAGTTCATGACACGGCTACAGCACTATGTTGCCGCCATTGTCTGACGGCTTGATGATTGTATCTGTCCATTGTTGTATATCTTTTAGTGCTCTTTTTTCTGTAATTGTTAAATTTGATTGGCCTTTGTGTACTGTTAATTTTTCTATTTAATCACATACAACATTACAGAATTCTTGTACTTCTGGTGAAATAGATGGCGGAGGAGTGTAAGTAGATTTGGGTTTGATGTTAGTTTTCCATGAAGGTGATTCTACAGTACATAGTGAATTTTCACTCGAAACATTCTTATTTTCTAGCTCCTCTAGTATTATCAGGGTAGCCTGATCTTCTGCAGTTAATGTATTATCTTCTCTGTTTGAATACATTTTTTAAGGAGCAATTTTCTACAGAATAGATTTACATCTTTTTGTAATTTATTGAGAGTATTGGTAGGACAGAAGGTTAATCCTTTGGATAGCATTTTTTCATGATCTTTACTTGTGATGTTAAATTGATTATTCTTAATTTTTGACCCTGATCAAATTAACATACCATGCTGACTTAAAATCCATTGATTTTCTTGATTTAACAATCACAACAGTTCAAACAGGTATGATTAGTACCAATATGTATCGGAAACCAACAACAACCAATACATTACTACACAGTTCAAGTGTTCATCCCCAGAACACTATTAAAGCCATACCATATGGAGAGTTTTTAAGACTCAGACGAAATTGCTCCAGTAATCAGATTTATCTGCAAGAAAGCCATGCACTAATAGAAAGATTAGTCCAAAGAGGCTACAGTAAAAGAATGGTTAAGAGAGCAAAAATGAAAGCTCTACAAGAAAACAGAGATACATTACTACAGCCAAAACTTAAAAAGACAGAAGAAAAGTATCCAAGACTGATAACAGCTTATAATCCCCAAATGTACCAAATAACCAGAATAATGAATGATAACTTGCACATTTTAGAAAGTGACCCTATCTTGTCCCCCAAAATAGGTACAAGAATGATGGTAGGCTACAAAAGACCAAGAAATTTGAAGGATCAATTGGTACAGAGCCACTATGTCCATATCCCTAAGAAAGTCGACTCTGACCCAGGAATGTACCCGTGTGGCACTTGTTCTGCATGTCAATATGCAACAAGATAAAGAAAATCTCTGACAAAACAGACAAAATACATAAATTAAGCCAACATTACACATGTAGATCATCTGGGGTAATATACATGTTGAATTGCACATGCTCCAAAGTCTATGTTGGCATGATGATTAGGGAAGCACGAACACGAATTTTGGAACATGACAATAATATAAAAAATGCAGTCAAAGATGAAAGAAATGGCAAAACAATCACCACGCTAAACACTGACGCTAAACATTTCAAACGATACCATCATAGCTCACCAAAGCATTTAAAGGGACACTCAAGTCAACATTAAACTTTCATTATTCAGATAGAGCATGCAATTTTTAACAACTTTCCAATTTACTTCCATTAACAAAATGTGCACAGTCTTTTTATATTTAAACTTTTTGAGTCACCAGCTCCTATTGTGCATGTGCAAGAATTCACAGAATAAGCGTGTATGCATTTGTGATTGGCAGATGGCTGTCACATGGTACATGTATGCATTCGTGATTGGCTGATGGCTGTCACATGGTACAGGGGGGAGTGGAGATAGACATAACTTTTAAAATTGTCAGAAAAAAAACTACTAATCATTTGAGGTTCAGACTAAATGCTATTGCATTGTCTTGTTATCTTGCATTTGTTGATTATGCAAATCTACTGTGTTGACTTGTCCTTTAAAATACTCAGTAATTCAAAGAATTAATGTAGTCATAAGAGGAAGTAATCTTGAAAAATTACTTCTCAAAACAGAATGCAAATGGATATATCTTCTAAACGCAGTGAAGCCACATTGCCTCAATGATAATAATAATTTCTCAGTATATTTATAAAAATGATATAACAATAAAAGGATTAACCGAAATAAAACGATACAAACTACAAATTGCAATTTATTCATTACCTTAAAGGCACTAATATTGTCCATACCACAGCACACTATTTGGAATTTTTGGAGAAAAGAACATTCACATTTATTTCATCACCCAATAATAGTATAAGCGGATTATAAACACTGTACTATTAGATAAATAATAAATAAATCTAATTTAAAAGATGATAAATATTGAAATATTACTTTATTTCTTTTTATTCACTAATATTAAACTCAAATGTGTCTGCACAAACTGCACTACACTATCCTTCTAGTTACACTATTCTGTTATGCATTCACACAGAGCACTATCACTATTATTTCACATATATCAATTATCAATATAACCAAACTTATCTTTTAGCAAAATGTATTAGAAATAAGTCCATTATAACAACTAATATTAAGATTAAAAGATATCTACCACAACATAATTGCACATTAATTTGTTGAATTAACAGATATAAATGTATTATATCACAAAGATTAAGAAATGTTCATAAGACCGTTAAGTATATTTAAAAACAGAGTCTGTTGAAATAACGTTGTATAACCCAGTGTAACGATCAGAGTATTCGCAATCCTGTTACAAACATGACAATTCAGGCCAAATAATTTTGATCTCTTAATATTCAGTTAGCGTTAAGCATACGATCAAGAATGTAAGGCATCAAATAATATGTATATAAAGCTAATGTTACATTGAATAATTCCAAGATCGGATACGCTACAAAGCATCACGCTAAAATGTAAACAATGATCAGCCAATAGAATTGTACCAGTAAGTAAAACAGCAACCAGATTGTCCAAATAAGAAAACAAATTACTGTAAATGTCATTGCATACTGATTGGACAGTGTTTATGCAAGTGACAACCATACTTACCAATCGAAAATTCATAGCTCGCCAATCAAAAATAAGAGGAGGGATCAGTAAACCTGTAAATAAACGGATTCAAAACTAACACGTACCCCCTCTGAAGAAGCATTAAGTGAAACGTGCTTCAGGGGTCTTCTTTGAGAGCCGTGTGTCTCTTTTCTTTAATATACTTATACTGTGGTTATTGGTAAAACGACTGGGGGCATTTATCTAAAATCTAGAGCGACTTAACTTTGAAACATGTAGCTATATTTATCTACTCTAACTTACTTATTGGTTAATTATAACCGCTGCATTGTCAGAATATAAACTATAACAGGGAAAGATAAAAATAATTTCAACTGCTGCTATAGAAAGAGTTTTAGCCGCTCAGGAAATAGCTTATTTTTAACCTTTGGTATATTGGCAACATCGAAACGGTTCAACTCAAGTGATTTGAACCCAGTGTGAATGTTGGTTTAATTGATTTAATTCACATTAAAGATGAAATGAATGTAGTATGAAAGATATTAACACTAATACAAATATTTGAAATTGGAGTAAAGGTATTCTTTTTTTGCAGTTTATAAGTGTATTGTGAATATATTTATTTACATATTTCTCATTGTTTTTTAAATACTGCTCTTTCATATATATTGTATATACACTCACCAGCCACTTTATTAGGTACACCTGTTCAATTGCTTGGCAACACAAATTGCTAATTAGACAATCACATGGCAGCAACTCAATGAATTTTGGCATCTAGACGTGGTGAAGACGACTTGCTGAAGTACAAACCAAACATCAGAATGGGGAAGAAAGGGGATTTAAGTGACTTTGAATGTGACATTGTTGTTGGTGTCAGACAGGCTGGTCTGAGTATGTAAAAAACTGCTGATCTACTGGGATTTTCCCACACAACCATCTCTAGGGTTTACAGAGAATAGTTAGAAAAAGAGAAAATATCCAGTGAGCGGCAGTTGCGTGGACGACAATGCCTTGTTGATGTCAGGGGTCAGAGGAGAATGGGCAGACTGGTTTGAGATGAAGGAAAGGCAACGGTAACTCAAATAACCACTCCTTACAACCAAGGTATTCAGATTACCATTTCTGAATGCACAACACGTCAAACCTTGAAGCAGATGGGCTACAGCAGCAGAAGACCACACCGGGTGCCACTCTTGTCAGCTAAGAACAGGGAACAGAGGCTACAATTCACACAGGCTCACCAAACTTGGACAATAGAAGATTGGAAAAAAACGTTTCCTGGTTTGATGAGGCTTGATTTCAGCTGCAGCATTCAGTTGGTAGGGTCAGAATGTGGCGTAAACAACATGAAAGCATGGATCCATCCTGCCTTGTATCAATGGTTCAGGCTGGTGGTGTAATGTTGTGGGGAATATTTTCTTGGCACATTTTGGGCCCCTTAGTACCAATTGAGCATCGTTTAAACACAATGGGGCCCATTTATCAAGTTCCGAACGGAGCTTGTGGGCCCGTGTTTCTGGCGAGTCTTCAGACTCCATAACCCTGTCCGGAGTACGATCGGGTTGATTGACACCCCCCTTCTGGTGGCCGATTGGCCGTGAGTCTGCAGGGGGCAGCGTTGCACCAGCAGGTCTTGTGAGCTGCTGGTGCAATGCTGAATATGGAGAGCGTATTGCTCTCCGCATTGGGATCAGGATCAGGTCCGCAAGACCTTTGATAAATAGGCCCCAATGGCTTACCTGAGTTTTGTTGCTTACCATATCCATCCCTTTATGACTACAGTGTAGCCATCTTCTGATGGCTACTTTCAGGAGGATAATGCACCATGTCACAAAGCTCAAATCATCTCAAGCTAGTTTCTTGAACACGATAATGAGCTCACTGTACTCCAATGGCCTCCACAGTCACCAGATCTCAATCCAATAGAGCACCTTTGGGATGTGGAACGGGAGATTCGCATCATGGATGTGCAGCCGACAAATCTGTCAATATGGACCAAAATTTCTGAGAAATGTTTCTAACACCTTGTTGAATCTATGCCATGAAGAATTAAGGCAGTTCTGAAGGCAAAAGGGGGTCCAACCCGGTACTAGCAAGGTGTACCTAATAAAGTGGCCGGTTAGTGTATAATAGAAGAGTACTCCAGTCTCATATAAATAATGAAAACAAAGGGATGCAGGTATGCAGGTATGTTAACAAATAAAAACAGAAGATAAAATCAGTCAGTCTGTTCTCTTGGTGTGCAAATATGTAAAAGAGAATACAAATTCAAGTCTCATAGAAGATCTAAGGATTTCTCCAGAAAACCCACAAGCGAGTTGATAAACAAAACTTCTCTCACCCTAGCAGATGCACATTAAACGCTTTATATTAAAGGGACTGGAAACCCCAACATTTTCTTTCTTGATTTGGATGGAGCATACCATTTTAAACTTTCCAATTTACTTCTATTATCAAATTTGCTTCAGTCTCTTGTTATCCTTTGCTGAAGGACCAACATTGCACTACTGGCTGCTAGCTGAACACATCTAGTTAGCCAATTACAGGAGACAAATGTGAGCAGGCACCAAACAGCAACCAGCTCCCACTAGTGTATGATATGTGCATATTCTTTTTCAACAAGGGATACCAACAGAACGAAGCACATTTGAAAATAGAAGTGAATTTAAAAGTGTCTTAAAATTACATGCTCTATCTGAATCATGTGAGATTTATTTTGACTTTCCTATCCCTTTAAAGATAAATTATGGCTGCTAATGCCAAACGTATGTTATCATTTTATAGTAAAGGATACATTTCCAAGATAAGGACTAATGTTTTCTTTGTTTCAAAGGAATCCAGCAGCAGGGTGACGTTGTTGTTTGTTATCTCAGATAGGATATCTCGCTCTTTATACTCCTGCTGTCTTGTTCGGCTTCTTAGAGGAATAAATTTTGCTGCGCAAGTCTCTCCATTTCCTTTATGCACAACACGCTTCACAAAGCCGAAAGAACCCCTGCAAAAAAATAGAAATAATAGGTGTCTTTTTAGAATGAATAATTTAGCCACCAATTAGCAAGCGCAACCCAGGTTCTGAACCAAAAATGGACCGGCTTCTAAGAATACACTCCTGCTTTTTCAAAAAAGATACCAAGAGATTGAAGAAAAATTAATAATAGGAGTAAATTAGAAAGTTCCTTAAAATTGCTGCTCTATCTGAATCATGAAAAAAAAAATATAAGATACAAAAAATGTATGTTTATTATGATTATCATAATGATTCTGTAAAACCCAGCACAACTATGGGTGATTACGAGTTGTGCACTATTTAGTGCTCCAGCGTAAACTTAGCTCAACATCAGTTTTTTTACACAAATCGGATACCACACATATTGCAAGTTGAAAGTAAAAAGTTTTTACTCGCACACCAACCTAAGTCAAAATATCACGCTCAAGTTACCGTATTCCCCCATAAATTTGAAACAAGTGCAAAAAATTGAAAAAAACCCCCAAGTCACACAAATCCGATTGCGTTTCACCAAGTACGCTATCCTGACATGAAATAATATTTCATATTCCAATGTTCTGCACATAGAAGAATATGTTCTAATTATTCAGAAATACATATTTCTCTATATCTGATGTTTTGGTAAAAAAATATATATGTATACTTTTACATACATACGTTTATACATGTGTATGTATGTATCTCTATGTTAAAGCCTTTTTTTCTAACACTTGAGACCGCATATCTTTGAGCCCCTATAACTGTTTTCTTAATTTTTAAAAAAATATTTTTTATTAGGCAGAGTTAATATGAGTGTAACTGTACTTTTAAATGTATTGTTGATATCTTTTGGGCAACTTTTTTGACTCGTGTAACAGTTAACCAGAGCTCTGAAGTTGCGCTAGCCAAAATCGCATTAATTAAATTGCGCTCAAGCAAATGCATTTACTTTAAACTTGTAATACTTTTGCTTCTTCTGACACGCGCAAAGAGCCGCAACTAAACCTCTTATTATTACCTGCGCGCACCCGTTAGTGCGCCATTCGTAATCTATCCCTACGTGAGCCAGCAAGCTATGCATTCGTACGGTCTCTGTCCCACCCCATCTGTGTCTCTCTCTCTCTCTCTCTCTCTCTCTCTCTGTCTGTACTGTGGGTTAAAAACACCAGATTACCAGCACACATTTTACACCATTTTTTCTCTCAGCAAAACAGATCATCACAAGCTATTTTAAAGGTGAGCATCTTTTTTTTATTATCCCTTTTTTTATTTCATTATCTATGCATTGCATTTGAAAAAATGGAGGTCACTCTGAATCACAGAATTCCTGGGGGTAGGGATGAGGGTAACATATACAGTTAATGCTATATTTAATATTTGCTGCTGTCAAAGCGGGTCTTTTTAGGGCCAGATTACAATTGGAGCACTATCTTAACGTGCGCCTATAAAGGGGGAAATTTGCCCGTTATGGGTGAACGTTAAATAACCAGCCATTACAAGTGGCTGGTTAATGCTACTGTGAGCTTGTGGTTTCACTTTGCACTACAATTCATAAACCAGAGATCAGATTCTTTTGTGATTCAGATAGAGCATTCAATTTTAAGCAACTTTCTTATTTACTCCTATTATCAAATTTTCTTCATTCTCTTGGTATCTTTATTTGAAAAACAAGAATGTAAGTTTAGATGCCGGCCCATTTTTGGTGAACAACCTGGGTTGTTTTTGCTGATTGGTGGATAAATTCACCCACCAATTAACAAGTGCTGTCCAGAGTTCTGAACCAAAAATTGGCTGGCTCCTTAGCTTAGATGCCTTCTTTTTCAAATAAAGATAGCAAAAGAATGAAGAAAATGTATAATAGGAGTAAAATAGAAAGTTGCTTAAAATTGCATGCTCTATCTGAAACACAAAATATTTTTTTGGGTTCAGTGTCCCTTTAATGAAAAAAGTTGCCTCAATAGCCCCCAAAATAAAGAGTACAGTACAGTATCATTAAATAAACATATGAGCATCTTTTTATTTATATATTTTCAAAAAAGATACCAAGAGATTGAAGAAAAATTAATAAATATATATTGTTTTAAAAATGCACAAATATGTTATAAGGGGTTAAAGTGAGGTGAAAGTGCCTTTACATTGAGGTCAATGGGGGACTGTGTTTTCACTATAAATATATATGTACATATAAACATATAAACCCATAAATATATATTCATATACATAAATATTTATTTATTGCAGCCCCATGCTGTGCGAATTGCCCCCTGCAATGCGCTAGGTGGTTTGCCGTGTCTATCAGCATTAGAATTAACCTCCCATTGAAGCCTATGGAAGCGCACTCTTGTGAACGCAATGCTTCCTGGCAATGCTAACGCGAGGTTGTGTTCTCGTTGCGCCTACATGCGCTGGTATTATTGATTGGATCGCTCCACTCATAATCTAGCCCTTAATCGGCAAGTCAAAATCTTTTCACCCAATGTCTTTCTATTCAGAAACGCTTTTACAAAATCGCCTGTATTTAAAGGGGACATGAAACACAATCGGCTAGATTACGAGTTTTTGTCGGTAAGGCTGTGCGGTGCTAACGCTCCTTTTTTTCTCACCGCTCACTTAAGACAGCGCTGGTATTACGAGTTTTCTGCAAGCCGGCGTTAGCCTCAGTTAAGTGAGCGTTGAGCAAAATTTAGCTCCACATCTCACCTCAATACCAGCGCTGCTTACGGTAGCGGTGAGCTGGCTAAACGTGCTCATGCACGATTTCCCCATAGGAAATAATGGGGCTGAGATGGCTGAAAAAAACCCTGCAAAAAAGCAGCGTTCAGCTCTTAACGCAGCCTCATTGTTTCCTATGGGGAAAGAACATTTATGTCTACACCTAACACCCTAACATGAACCCCGAGTCTAAACACCCCTAATCTTACACTTATTAACCCCTAATCTGCCGCCCCCGACATCGCTGACACCTACATTATATTATTAACCCCTAATCTGCCGCTACGGACACTGCCGCCACCTACATTATACCTATGAACCCCTAATCTGATGCCCCTAACATCGCCAACACCTACATTATATTTATTAACCCCTAATCTGCCGCCCCCAACGTCGCCGCAACCTAACTGCAATTATTAACCCCTAATCTGCCACCCCAACGTCGCCGCCACTATAATAAAGTTATTAACCCCTAAACCTAAGTCTAACCCTAACCCTAACAACCCCTAACTTAAATATCATTTAAATAAATATAAATAAATATTCCTATCATTAAATAAATTATTAATTTACCTGTAAAATAAACCCTAACCTAAGTTACAATAACACCTAACACTACACTACAATTAAATTAATTACCTAAACTAACTACAATTAAATACAATTAAATTCAATAAATTAAAGTACGAAAAACAACAAACACTAAATTACAGAAAATAAAAAAATAATTACAAGTTTTTTAAACTAATTAAACCTAATCTAATCCCCCTAATAAAATAAAAAAAAAACCCAAAAAATAAAATTCCCTACCCTATACTAAATTACAAATAGCCCTTAAAAGGGCTTTTTGCGGGGCATTGCCCCAAAGTAATCAGCTCTTTTAACTGTAAAAAAAAATACAATACCCCCCTCAACATTAAAACCCACCACCCACACATCCAACCCTACTCTACAACCCACCCAATAATAAAACCTAACACTAACCCCTTGAAGATCACCCTACCTTGAGACGTCTTCACCCAACCGGGCCGAAGTCCTCTAAGAAGCCGGGCACAAGTGATCCTCCAGACAGCCAGAAGTCTTCATCCGATCCGGGCAGAAGAGGTCCTCCAGAGGAGCAGAAGTCTTCATCCAGGCGGCATCTTCTATCTTCATCCTTCCAGAGTGGAGCGGGTCCATCTTCAATCCAGCCGACGCAGAGCATCCTCTTCCAACGAAGTCCACCAGACAAATGAAGGTTCCTTTAAATTACGTCATCCAAGATGGCGTCCCTTGAATTCCGATTGGCTCATAGGATTTTATCAGCCAATCGGAATTCAAGGAACACCATCTTGGATGACGTCATTTAAAGGAACCTTCATTCGTCTGCTGGACTTCGTTGGAAGAGGATGCCCCGCATCGGCTGGATTGAAGATGGACCCGCTCCTCGCCGGAAGGATGAAGATAGAAGATGCCGCCTGGATGAAGACTTCTGCCCCTCTGGAGGACCTCTTCTGCCCGTATTGGATGAAGACTTCTGGCCGTCTGGAGGATCACTTGTGCCCGGCTTCTTGGAGGACTTCGGCCCGGCTGGGTGAAGACGTCTCAAGGTAGGGTGATCTTCAAGGGGTTAGTGTTAGGTTTTATTAAGGGGGGTTTGGGTGGGTTTTAGAGTAGGGTTGGGTGTGTGGGTGGTGGGTTTTAATGTTTGGGGGGGTATTGTATTTTTTTTTCTGGTAAAAGAGCTGATTACTTTGGGGCAATGCCCCGCAAAAGGCCCTTTTAAGGGCTATTTGTAATTTAGTATAGGGTAGGGAATTTTATTTTTTTGGGGAGCTTTTTTATTTTATTAGGGGGATTAGATTAGGTGTAATTAGTTTAAAAATTTGTATTTTGTTTTTTATTTTCTGTAATTTAGAGGGTTTTTTTTCCGTAATTTAGTTTATTTTATTTAATTGTATTTAATTGTAGTTAGTTTAGGGAATTAATTATAGTGTAGTGATAGGTATAATTGTAACTTAGGTTAGGGTTTATTTTACAGGTAAATTTGTACTTATTTTAGCTAGGTAGTTATTAAATAGTTGATAACTATTTAATAACTATTGTACCTAGTTAAAATAAATACAAAGTCGTCTGTAAAATAAAAATAAACCCTGAGATAGATACAATGTAACTATAAGTTATATTGTAGCTAGCTTAGGGTTTATTTTATAGGTAAGTATTTAGTTTTAAATAGGATTAATTTATTTAATTGTAGTAATTTTATTTTGTTTTATTTAAATTATATTTATGTTAGGGGGTGTTAGGGTTAGGGATAGACTTAGGTTTAGAGGTTAATAAATTTAGTATAGTGGCGGCGAAGTTGGGGGCGGCAGATTAGGGGTTAATAAATGTAGGTAGGTGTCGGCAATGTTAGGGACGGCAGATTAGGGGTTAATAATATTTAACTAGTGTTTGTGAGGCGGGAGTGCGGCGGTTTAGGGGTTAACACATTTATTTAAGTGGCGGCGATGTCCAGTCGGCAGATTAGGGGTTAAAAACTTTAAGTGTTTGCAATGTGGGGGGTGGGGGGGGGGGGCTTGGTTTAGGGGTTAATAGGTAGTTTATGGGTGTTAGCGTACTTTTTAGCACTTTAGTTAAGAGTTTTATGTTACGGGGTTAGTCCATAAAACTCTTAACTACTGGCTTTTAAATGCGGTAGGAGTCTTGACAGGAGAGGGTGTACTGCTCACTTTTTCAAGCAATCGTAATACCGGCGTTTTGGAAAATCCCATTGAAAAGATAGGATACGCAATTGACATAAGGGGATGCTAAAATCGCGGTATGCTAAAATCGCGGAAAAAAAGTGAGCGTTACACCTGTACCTGCCAGACTCGTAATACCAGCGGGCGTTAAAAAGCAGCGTTGGGACCCCTCAACACTGCTTTTTAAGGCTAACGCAAGACTCGTAATCTAGGCGCATATGTTTCTTTGATGAGTCAGATAAAGCATAGATTTTACAAAACAACTTTCCAATTTACTTCTGTTATCAATCTTGCTTCATTCTCTTAGTATCCTTTGTTGAAAGAGCAGCAATGCACTACTGAGAGCTAGCTGAACACAATGGTAAGCCAATTACAAGAGTTATATATGTCCAGCAACTAGCTCCCAGCTCCTGTGCATGTCTAGGTATGCTTTTCAACAAAGAGGTAGCATCCTATAACTTCCCAGTGCCGTCCTCAAAAATAAAGAAGCACTGCAAGTGCTACAGCTCTGAGGAAAGACAATAAACCTGTTCAGGAATCATCCATCGTTACTGTATGGTTACTGTATGGTTACTGTATGGTTACTGTATGGTATGGTTACTGTATGGTTACTCTATCGTTACTGTATGGTTACTGTATGGTTACTGTATAGTTACTGTATGGTTACGGTATAGTTACTGTATGGTTACTGTATGGTTACTGTATCGTTACTGTATCGTTACTGTATGGTTACTGTATCGTTACTGTATGGTTACTGTATGGTTACTGTATGGTTACTGTATCGTTAGTGTATGGTTACTGTATAGTTACTATATCGTTACTGTATGGGTACTGTATGGTTACTGTATAGTTACTGTATGGTTACTGTATAGCTACTGTATGGTTACTGTATAATTACTGTATGGTTACTGGATAGTTACTGTATGGTTACTGTATAGTTACTGTATGGTTACTGTATAGCTACTGTATGGTTACTGTATAGTTACTGTATGCTTACTGTATAGTTACTGTATGGTTACTGTATGGTTACTGTATAGTTACTGTATAGTTACTGTATCATTACTGTATGGTTACTGTATCGTTACTGTATAGATATTGTATGGTTACTGTATAGTTACTGTATGGTTACTGTATAGTTACTGTATGGTTACTGTATGGTTACTGTATGGTTACTGTATAGTTACTGTATGGTTACTGTATAGTTACTGTATAGTTACTGTATGGTTACTGTATGGTTACTGTATAGTTACTGTATGGTTACTGTATCATTACTGTATGGTTACTGTATAGTAACTGTATGGTTACTGTATAGTTGCTGTTTGGTTACTGTATAGTTACTGTATAGTTACTGTATGGTTACTGTATCATTACTGTATAGTTACTGTATAGTTACTGTATGGTTACTGTATAGTTACTGTTTAGTTACTGTATCATTACTGTATGGTTACTGTATCCTTACTGTATGGTTACTGTATCGTTACTGTATAGTTACTGTATTGTTACTGTATGGCTACTGTATAGTTACTGTATGGTTACTGTATCGTTACTGTATGGTTACTGTATGGTTACTGTATCGCTAATGTATGGTTACTGTATCGTTACTGTATAGTTACTGTATGGTTACTGTATAGTTACTGTATAGTTACTGTATGGTTACTGTATCATTACTGTATGGTTACTGTATAGTTGCTGTTTGGTTACTGTATAGTTACTGTATGGTTACTGTATAGTTACTGTATGGTTACTGTATAGTTACTGTTTGGTTACTGTATGGTGACTGTATCGTTACTGTATAGTTACTGTATCGTTACTGTATGGTTACTGTGTGGTTACTGTATAGTTACTGTATCGCTACTGTATGGTTACTGTATCATTACTGTATGGTTACTGTATGGTTACTGTATAGTTACTGTATGGTTACTGTATGGTTACTGTATGGTGGTGGGTGGGGGAGTTTTGAGATTGAATATAACATACAGAAAGTAAAACTTAACTAATGCTTAATACTTCTTTATATTCTGAACCTCTCACTTTCTCTTTTTCATCTTTTAGTAGGAGGAGAACATTTTAGAGAAAGATGTTTTGCCAAGAACACAAACACCCCCTTCCTGTGTACAATTCTCAGACCAGTGGTTATTGATATGAGGAAACAAAGCAGTGCTATTCTGTAACAGAAGGAAGCGTATTCATTTAGCAATAGGCATCAGAAAGCTAAATTCAGGTAATGCAGATAAAAACAGAGCAAATGGCAATTAAACTAAGTCTGAAAGCTTTTAAAAGATGTTTAATCACACGTCAGAAAAAAAATATGCAAACTACTTAAAATTAATTTTTTTGCCAATTTTTCTTGTAATTTACGTTTCACATTTGTGGGTTTTCCACACCATCCACCTTGGCTGGACTGGATACTGTAGGATTCAGAGCCGTCTGTGCAACATGCACACAGTTTTGTTTTTAAATGTAAAAGATCATTTATGCCTGTCGCTAATTATTACACAAAGGAGATAAGATAAACAATGCGCAAACATTTTTTGTCAAGGGGTATATCCCTGGACTGTAAAACAGCAAAACATTTTCTAGCAATATGAATGAAATACTTTTAAAACCATTTATTTCATATGCTGATCTTTAGAAATGTAGCAATATAATTCAATAAGATAAATATGTTGTTCCTTTAAAATGAAAGAAGCATGATCAAGGTCTAGAACGAGCTTTATTTCTATGGTACTGTTGGCTTTCACAGTAATACTTTGCATGTTCTTAAAATGTATTACAGTTGCTCATGAGGTGCTGAATATATATATATATATATATATATATATATACACACACATATATATATATATATATATATATATATATATATATATATATATATATATATATATATATATATATACTGTATATATATATTCCTTGTTGAGGCTAGTCTGTCTCCACCACTATAGCAGCGGGAGTTGTCTTTATCAGCAAATGAACATTAATAAAGCATTATCAGTGCATAAACATTAATTTCCTGCTAGTTTTTATTTTCATACAAAGACCATGTTTTAACAGGTTTCATTGCTGTTCTTTTTCATGCATCAAGGGTGCCTAGACTTTAGTGAGTTGGACTCTACGGGGGATATCTATCAAGCCATCAACTTTGGTGCATTTGACGGCACCAATACGCTCGCCTAACATTGTGGCCGTGGACCTAAATAATATCTCCATATTTATAAAACAAGCCGTCAAAAAGCCGCTCACCAAGTACGGGACAATGAGCATCGGACTGTTGCTAACTAACAGTCATCGATCTTGCATCTATTCGGCTTTTTACCAACTTTATTTATACCCTGTCACTAAACACCACCACTATACTAAAAAGTTTAACCCCTATCCCGCCACTCCCGGAGCCCACCGCAACTAAATAAAGTTATTAACCCCTATTCTGCCGCTCCCGGAGCACACTGCAACTAAATAAAGTTATTAACCCCTATTCCGCCGCTCCTGGACCCCGCCGCAATGAAATAAAGGTATTAACCCCTATTTCGCCGCTCCTGGACCCCGCCGCAACTAAATAAACATATTAACCCCTAAACCGTCAGCCCCCCACATCGCCATAAACTAAATGAAGCTATTAACCCCTAAACCTAACAACCCGCTAACTTTACATTAAAATTACAACATCCCTATCTTATAATAAATTAAAACTTACCTGTAGAATTAAAAAAACTATATTAAACTATTAATTAACCTACCCTAACTATTATACTCAAATTACATTAAACTAGCAATTAAATTAACTATATTACATATTAAAAAAAAACTAACCCTAATCAAATTATTTAAGTTACAAAAAATAAAAAAACACTAAATTACGAAAAAAAAACAGTATAAAAAATAAAAACGAATTACACCTAATCTAATAGCCCTATCAAATTAACCCCGCCCCCAAAATAACAAAAACCCTAGCCTACAATAAACTACCAATGGCCCTTAAAAGGGCCTTTTGCGGGGCATGGCCCCAAAGAGATCAGCTGTTCCAATTAGCCAATAGGATGTGAGCTCAATCCTATTGGCTGATTAGAACAGCCAATAGGATTAGAGCTGCTCAAATCCTATTGGCTGATTGGAACAGCCAATAGGATTTTAGCGGCTCTAATCCTATTGGCTGATTGGAACCTTTTCAGCCAATAGGAATGCAAGGGACGCCATCTTGGATGACGTCACTTACATTCAAGTTCCAGTTTACGGCGGCGACCGTATTGAAAAGGAGCTCCGTGCTGGATGTCTTCAGGATGGACCCGCTCCACGCCAGATGGATGAAGATATAAGAGGCCGTCTGGATGAAGACTTCGACGGCTGGATGAAGATGGAAGAGGCCGCCCGGATGAAGACTTCTTGCCGCCCGGATGAAGATAGAAGAGGCCACCTGGATGATGACTTTGCTGGCTGGATGAAGATGGATGTCCGGACTTCGATAACTGTAAGTGGATCGTCGGGGGTTAGTGTTAGGTTTATTTAAGGGTTTTTTGGGTGGGTTTGAGTAGGGTCTGGGCATGTAAAAGAGCTAAATGCCCTTTTAAGGGCAATGCCCATACAAATGCCCTTTTCAGGGCAATGGGGAGCTTAGGTTTTTTAGATAGGCTTTTTATTTGGGGGGGTTGGTTGGTTGGGTGGTGAGTTTTACTGTTGGGGGGTGTTTGTATATTTCTTTTCAGGTAAAAGAGCTGATTTCTTTGGGGCAATGCCCTGCAAAAGTCCCTTTTAAGGGCCATTGGTAGTTTATTGTAGGCTGGGGGGGGTTATTTTGGGGGGGCTTTTTTATTTTGATAGGGCTATTAGATTAGGTTAATTTGTTTTTATTTTTGATACTGTGGTTTTTTTTTCCGTAATTTAGTGTTTTTTATTTTTTGTAACTTAGCATTTTTTTTTTTGTAATTTAGTAATTTTTAATAGTAAATTTAAATAATTTGAGTAGGGTTAGTTTTTTTAATATGTAATATAGTTAATTTAATTGGTAGTTTAATGTCATTTTAGTATACTAGTTAGGGTAGGTTAATTAATAGTTTAGAATTAGTTTCTTTTAATTCTACAGGTAAGTAGAATTTATTATAAGATATTGATGTAATTTTAATGTAAAGTTAGCGGCTTGTTAGGTTTAGGGGTTAATAGCTTAATTTAGTTTATGGCGATGTGGGGGGCTGGCGGTTTAGAGGTAAATAGGTTTAGTTAATGGTAGTGATGTGGGAGGCCAGAGGTTTAGGGGTTAATACGTTTATTTAGGTGGCGGCGGGGTCCGGGAGCGGCGGGATAGGGGTTAATAAGTTTATTTAGTTGTGGCGGTGTCGGGGCGGCAGATTAGAAGTGCTTAGACTCGGGGCTTATGTTAGGGTGTTAGGTGTAAACGTTACTGGTTTTCAACCATAGAAATCAATGGGATATCTGGCAGCATCGAACATAAGCTTTCGCTGCTTTCAGACTCCTATTGATTGATATGGCATCTGCGGTCTCCAGGGTGGTGGATTGAAAACCAGGTACGCTGGGCCGGAATAGCCACGAGCGTACCGGTTAACTATTTGATAACTTTGAAAAAGTGTCAAATAGTGCTGAATGTGTATTCGGAACATCTGTAATGAAATAAGCATCGATCTGTGACGGATTGAGACCGGCGGATCGTACGTTTCGGCACAGATTTCAACTTTTGCCAGTCTGTAGGCTTTGATAACTAGGTTGAATCAAGCTCGCCACAATTACGCTGCAGAATTCCAGCGTATTTGCGGTTGACGGCTTGATAAATATCCCCCTACATGTTTTTTTGTAGCTTGTCAGTGAGGTTTACTTGTATGCACAGCAAGAACTGCATGTTGTAATGTGCTTGAACCAAATCAGGATCTGAAATTACAAAATGCCTGTTTTCTACCTCTGGTGCTGAATATAATTGTGAAAACAATTTACACATTTAATATTAACTTAAACCTCATTATCACTTCTGGCTGCAGAGAAAGAGAAATCACAGAATTGTGGGATTTGCCTGTCAGTACTTAAAGCGGCAGTAAAGTCACCTAAACCTTCATAATATTCAGATAAAGCAATTTTAAATTAAGTTCTGATTAACTGCTACAAGTATACTCCCTTATTGTGTTTGAGGAGGGGGAAGGGCACCTTTAGAGCCCATATTCCCCCATAAAACACAAAGGGGTATGAGACCCCAGTTTAAAAGAGGGAAGAATCCTCTTTCCATTGGAGTCTTATAGCCCTGTCATTTGTAGGTGATTGCCATTCCAATCACCTATTTAATATATTCACTTTAAGGGGGGGCCCTATCCCCTAAAGAAAGACTGCAACACACATGCACACAATAGGAGGGGATTGTCCATAATTAAATTAGTGGTCTCATGCCCCTTTAACCTTTTCACTACTGGGACTTTCAGAGAAGAACTTGCCCAAAATACCAGAGAATTTTTAGCATTTTTGCTATCACTCCATTTAAACAGAAATAGAGCCTTTTTTATTTTATTTTTATTTACCTGTCAAAACTATATATATTTTTTTTTTAAGTAGACAACCCAAGGTATTGATCTATGCCCATTTTGGTATATTTCATACCACCATTTCACCACCAAATGCGATCACATATAAAAAATAGTTAACTTTTTACAAACGTTGGGTTTCTCACTGACATTATTTACATTTACATGCTGCTTGTGCAATCATGGCACAAATGATTGTAAAAGCTTCTCTGGGATCCCCTTTGTTCAGAAATAACAGACGTTTGGCATTGCTATTGCTTTTTGGTAATTAGAAGGCTGCTAATTGCAGCTGCACACCACAATTCTATTATTCCTGGCAGGTTAATCAGGTAGATTGTTATTTTACTTTTACCTTTAGTGTAGAAATTACCCTCCCACCTGACACCTCCCACCCCCTGAACCCTCCCAAACGGCTCTCTACCCTCCCTCACCCGCCACTGAACACCACCATCTTAGCTACTGGCAGACAGTCTGCAAATATGAAGATTTAAGGCAATTTTTTTATTTTTTTATTTGCTACAGTGTGGGATCCCCCCTTACCCTTCAACCTCCCTGATCCCTCCCAAACAACTTTCTAACCCTCCTTCCTCAAACTAGTGTCCGCCATCTTAGGTACTGGCAGCTGTCTGCCAGTACCTATAAAACACTTACAAAAAAAAGAGAAATATTTTTTTTATTTAAAAAAATTAATAATTCTGTCGTGTATTGGCTCCCTTCACCTTCCGCCCTCTGGATCGTTAGCTAAAGAACCCCCACCCTCCCTCCCCACTTTTTTCTGTAGTGTAGCTCCACATCTCTCTCAGTCCCTTTATTTTTTTCTGTAGTGTAGGGCCATCCCACTCCCTCCCCCTCAAACTCCCTCCCACCTCCAATGCTGGACCACCCACCGCCTCCCGGATTCCCTCCCACACTCCCGCTGGCACCAGCAGATAATTGTTACAGACGGGGACTTACACAGTGTCACCATCTGTAAAGATCTAGCATCTGCCTTCATATGAAACCGGAACACTGATCGTGCTCCGGTTCCATATGCAGGTAGACGCCATGAGCTCAGGAACTCCAGCTCTCGGCTGTAACTTAACAGCCGAGACTGCTGGAGCTTCCTGCGTTGTGGGGTACAATAAGCAAAGTACTGCACAATGTATACATACATTGCATTATGTTAATGGATTAAATAGCAGATGATTGACAAAGAAATAGCAATAACCAATATACTCTGACTTTTACAGTTAGGGACCCCTTGCACCCCAAAATACTCTCTTGAATGGGGCAGGTAACCCTTTTTTCAAAAGAAGAATTGCCACTCTTTCAAAAGAGGGGTCACATGCCCAGGTGTTTATCCACTGACTACTGTGTTACCAGTGATCACCTGTCAGAACCATAAACATATGGAACAATATCAGTGGGGTGGGGTATCCCCTATGTTGTCCCCCTTAAAATACATAAACTTGCAAACCTTTCAAATGAGTGGTCCTGTGTCCACCTGCTGTCAGATGATTGTTATAACAATGACTAATTCTTCTCAACTTTAGTTATATTTTGGGGGTTCTGCAGCTTTAGAGGCATTTATTACCTAAAACCATAACAATATAACATAAGACGCCGCTAGCTATGAAGTGATCACTATAGTAAGAGTGATAACCTGGCAGTATCTGTTAGCCTAATTTTGTTGTGCTGTTGATTTTAAATGGGAGAACTGGAAAAATGTAAAATAAGAGTTTTGGTACAAATATTTTTTTTTTGTGTTATTTTGTTTGTCATTTTTTTTGGTATGCTATGTAACTTTAAATATATGTAATATTTTGGGAAGGTGAGCGTGCAACATTCTGCACAGTATTTGGTTAGCTCAAAGTAGAATGGTTTAAATTCTGTCCCTAATTGGCTAAAGCAAAGGACAGCAGAGAGACTTAAGAGGAGAATCTTTGAACTTCTCTTGATTTGCAAAACATTTTAAATAGCTATCAAAATTAAAAGATTTTAAAACATAAGCGGCAAGATAACGAGTTTGGCGTTAGCCTTAAAAAGCAGCGTTGAGAGGTCCCAACGGTGCTTTTTACCTAACGCTGGTATTTCGAGTCTGACCGCTCACTTTCGAGGCTCACTGACTGCTCACTTTTGAGGCTCACCGCTCACTTTTCCACCGCGACTCGAGGCTACCGCAAATCCCCTTACGTCAATTGCGTATCCTATCTTTTTAATGGGATTTGCCTAATGCTGGTATTATGAGTCTTGGAAGAAGTGAGCGGTAGACCCTCTCCTGTCAAGACTCCTACCGCATTTAAAAGTCAGTAGTTAAGATTTTTGTGGGCTAACGCTGGAACATAAGACTCTTAACTAAAGTGCTACAAAGTAAACTAACACCCATAAACTACCTATTAACCCCTAAACCGAGGCCCCCCCCCCACATCGCGAACACTATAATAAATTTTTTTAACCCCTAATCTGCCGACCGGACATCGCCACCACCTACATTATCCCTATGAACCCTTAATCTGCTGCCCCTAACATCGCCGCCACCTACATTATATTTATTAGCCCCTAATCTGCCACCCCTAACGTCGCCGCCACCTACCTACAATTATTGACCCCTAATCTGCCGACCGGACAGCGCCGCCACTTTAATAAATGTATTAACCCCTAAACCGCCGCACTCCCACCTCGCAAACACTAGTTAAATTTTATTAACTCCTAATCTGCCGTCCCTAACATTGCCGACACCTACTTACATTTATTAACCCCTAATCTGCCACCCCCAACGTCGCTGCTACTATAATAAATTTATTAACCCCTAAACCTAAGTCTAACCCTAAGTCTAACCCCCCCTAACTTAAATATTTAAATTAAACGAAATTAATTTAACATAATTAAATAAATTAATTCTATTTAAAACTAAATACTTACCGATAAAATAAACCCTAAGATAGCTACAATATAACTAATAGTTACATTGTAGCTATCTTAGGAAAAAAAAAATTACAAGAATTTTAAACTAATTGCAATGCAATCAGCCAATAGGATTGAGGTCGCATTTTATTGGCTGATTGGAACAGCCAATAGAATGCAAGCTCAATCCTATTGGCTGATTGCATCAGCCAATAGGATTTTTCCTACCTTAATTCTGATTGGCTGATAGAATCCTATCAGCCAATCGGAATTCAAGGGACGCCATCTTGGATGACGTCCCTTAAAGGAACCTTCATTCTTCGTTAGGACGTCATTTGAAGAGGATGGCTCCGCGTCGGCTGGATAGAAGATGGCTCCGCTCCACTCCGGAAGGATGAAGATAGAAGATGCAGCCTGGATGAAGCCTTCTGCCGTCTGGAGGACCTCTTCTGCCCTAATCGGATGAAGACTTCTGCCGTATGGAGGACCACTTGTGCCCGGTTGGGTGAAGATGGCTCAAGGTAGGGAGATCTTCAGGGGGTTAGAGTTAGGGTTTTTTAAGGGGGGATTGGGTGGGTTTTAGAGTAGGGGTGTGTGGGTGGTGGGTTTTAATGTTGGGGGGGTATTGTATTTTTCTTTTTCAGGTAAAAGAGCTGATTACTTTGGGGCAATGCCCCGCAAAAGGCCCTTTTAAGGGCTATTTGTAATTTAGTATAGGGTAGGGAAATTTTATTATTTTGGGGGGCTTTTTTATTTTATTAGGGGGATTAGATTAGGTGTAATTAGTTTAAAATTCTTGTAATTTTTTTTTTCTGTAATTTAGTGGTTTTTTTTTTCGTAATTTAGTTTATTGATTTAATTGTAATTAATTGTAGGTAGTTTAGGTAATTTATTTAATGATAGTGTAGTGTTAGGTGTAATTGTAACTTAGGTTAGGATTTATTTTTGCCAGGAATCTATTCTATTCCCTCCTTCTCTGACATCAGCCTCATTTTGAATCTATAAAGCTAACCTACGCCCTGTTCCTAGTGCTTAGTAATTTGTTATGACTCCATGATAACAGTCTATACTCTCTGAGCTCACTTCAGATAATCTCTACCAGAAATCTGATTACACCTACTCCTTGAAGAAGTACTCATTGTACTTATACAGAACTCTCCCTGCATGCCTAGTCAAATCCATTTGTGATTTATTCACCGGAATACCCGCTCAGCAAGTTGCTCATATATCCTATTGGAATCAACAGTGTAATAACCTTCCATTCCGGATACTATCCCAGTACAATTCTGATGTGTGGTTTACAAACTTACCGCAAAGCTTCTTCACTCAATCTAAGGACTTTCTAAAAGGTAAAGTGAGGAGCGGCGTCTGACGTCACCTGTCACTCTCCCTACACACTGCGCTCACGCCCACTAACCTCCGCGCTACAGAGAGACTCCAGCCGCAGCTAAGACAGACTCAGTGAGACACGCTGTCAGAAAACAGCAACCTCAGCATTAACAGACTTTCCTAGTAAACGCTGCTCAGGTAATCTGCACCCATTAAAGCCTGAATCTCTTCAGCAGTATATTTGACCTTATCCGCGGTTGGAGACAACGGGAGATAAAAGGAGATTTTTCCCTGTCAGGCACAGACTCTATCATAATTAACTGCAACAACCTCCTCAAGAGTTGTATGTTTATTCTGAATACATCTCCTCTCTGCTAGTTCAAGCTAGCACTATTATTAGGCACAGCACTCAAGTCACATAAGGATTGAATATCGTATTTTTTCAATCTGATTCAACAAATAGAATATTTCACTCATGCTTAAAGCTTTTGTTTTCCAATACCAATAGTTAATTCATGAGTGGTACAAACAACCATAAATCTACAGCTGTGATTTGTTAACTCACTCATAAATAAAATTTACTCACGCTTGGGAAAAATCCTGACATATTACTAAGCCTAAAAATGACAACAGATCCAGTAGATTTACCTCAGTTTGTGTATGCTCTTTCCCAGAGAGTTGACCAAATGGGCATAGCAATAAGAGAATTAGATCAGGAAAATCAATCATTAAGGAGAATAATACGTGATTCCCTTACTCCAAAACCAGAACCAATCCCTGAACCAACTGTCTCCCTTCCAGAACCCTTCTCTTGTAATAGGAAAAATTACCGCCAGTTCAAAACAGCTTGTCAGTTACTGTTTGGATTGAAACCAAAGACCTACTGCACAGAAAGGGTTAAAGTCCTTACAGTTATCTCTTTTCTTAGGGGTGAACCCCGGGTGTGGGCTGATGCTTCATTTGAGACTAACCAACCTATCCTAGGATCTTTGGATGAATTCTTTACCCAGATGGACGAGCTTTACCTAGATTCCGATGCTCAGTTATCAGCAGAGACCTCCATGAGGAATTTGAGACAAGGTAAACGTTTCGTTGAGGATTACATAACTGACTTCAAGCAGTATGCCAGGGATTCGCAATGGAACCCTATTGCTCTCCGCAATCAGTTTCGACTAGGTCTAGCAGAGAACATTAAAGATGAGTTGGCACGTACCGATTTACCAAAAACACTGGAAGCACTCATGTCTCTCGTCATACAAATAGACAGAAGGTTAAGAGAGAGAAGGTCAGAGAGGGGTCATATGGATCTGATTCCAAAACCAGCACAACCTTCTAATCTCTCCTCTCAAGCAAGATCAGGACCTGAACCTATGGATGTCGGCTTAGCAAGAGCCCCATTGACTCTACAAGAACGAATCTGGAGGAGGTTAAACTCACTCTGCATGTACTGTGCTAATGCTTCCCATGCTGTTGCTGACTGCCCTCTACTCCTAAAAGCAAAGAAAAGTAAGTGTTTTTCTTTATCTGCTACACAAACCCCTATGACCATACACACTTACTGCAAACTTTCTATCTCTTTACAGTGGGAGCAACGAAGCCTACACTCTGAAGCGATCATAGATACAGGAGCCTATGGGAATTTTCTCAATGTAGATATTGTAAATAATAATAATAAAATACCATGTGTGTTAAAGCATATTCCAATTGCAGTGAGAGTTATTGATGGATCCTCCATTTCAAGTGGTCCTATAACACATCAAACCATTCCTCTCTTTGTTACTACCCCATCTGGCCACTCTGAGTCAATAGAGTTTGATGTCATACCATCTCCTCTTTTCCCTGTTGTTCTAGGTTTAGCTTGGTGCATAAAACATCAACCTACCATACATTGGAACACTTTGAAGGTTGCTTTAGATTCTACCTTCTGTAAACAACACTGTGTTCAAAAAATCACTTGTTGTTCAGTGACGCCGATTATTCCCAAAATACCAAAATTCTACATCGATTACGAAGATGTCTTTAGTAAAGTGGAGGCAGAGACACTTCCACCCCATCGTATCTACGATTGTCCGATTGATATAAAACCTGGTTCATCAATTCCTTATGGTCGTTTGTATCCTTTGTCCACTCCAGAATTAGAACATCTCAAACTTTACTTAGAGGAGAATCTCCGAAAGGGTTTCATCCGTCCTTCAACTTCCTCCGCTGGGGCTGGAATGTTTTTTGTAAAAAACAAAGACGGTTCTCTACGACCCATCATTGATTACAGGGAATTAAATCTTCGTACAATAAAGAACAGATACCCACTTCCTCTGATTCCTGAATTGATAGAACGTCTCCAACATGCCACCATATTCACCAAACTAGACTTGAGAGGTGCTTACAATCTCGTGAGAATCCGTGAGGGAGATGAATGGTTGACCGCCTTCAGAACTAGGTATGGTCTCTTCGAGTACCTAGTTATGCCTTTTGGTCTCTGCAATGCCCCAGGAACATTCCAACACTTCATTAATTATGTTTTCAGAGATCTACTTGATGTGTGTTTGGTAATATACCTCGACGACATTCTTGTATACTCAAGTACTATAGAAGATCACATAAGGGACGTAAGGCGAGTACTCTCACGACTCCGCACTCATAGCTTATACGCAAAACTTGAAAAATGTCAATTCCACACCGACACCATCTCCTTCCTGGGATACACCATATCTCCAAGTGGCATTAGTATGCAGGATGACAAAGTTGAAGCCATCAGAAACTGGGTTACCCCAAAAAACAGAAAGCAGCTTCAACGTTTCTTGGGGTTTGCAAATTATTATAGGAAATTTGTTAAGAACTTTTCTTCTATAGCCAAACCCCTAACACAACTGACAAGCACCCTAACCAGATTCCTCTGGACTAACGAAGCTTCGATAGCATTTGATCAACTCAAACAGAAGATTACTTCTGCACCTATCCTCCGTTTCCCCAATTCAGAATACCAATACATACTTGAGGTTGACGCTTCAGACTTCGCCTTAGGAGCAATACTCTCACAAAAGTCCTCTCCCACTGAACCCATGTATCCCGTGGCTTTCTATTCTAAGATCTTGACTCCTCCGGAAAGAAATTATCCAATAGGAGAAAAGGAACTTGTGACAGACCCTTCTGTCAGGACTGAAGGAGTTAATTGTGTTTAGCTAAGAAACTAATTTCTAAAGACAGAGTTGCTGGCTAAGCATTCTATTGTTTGATCACCTCCAGAGAGAAAACGCCTAAGTGATAAGAAGGGCCAAGAGTGTCTTGTGGTTGAAGTGTTTAAGTAATATAATTCTATTGTATCATGTCAAAGGGCTTGTTCCCTCCATGTAATGTACAACAGCCTTTCAACCCCCATCTGGGGGGGGGGGGGGTCAGACCTGCATAAATACTAGGCATAGCCTTTTAATAAATGTCATTCTGTTTTAAACCTGAAACTGGCTGGGTTGTGAATTGCTGATTGTCTATGCAGGACATTGTTCATCTGGGGTTAACCCTTGGTACACAGTTGGTACCGTAACAATTGGTGGCAAGCGACGGAATGAACCTTATCGCCCAGAAGAGCAACTACACAAGCCAGTAACCTCAGGAAGAGGGGGATTATTACAATACTGACTAAGATGGAAAGAGTACCAGGGACAGAAGGAACCAATGGGCCCAGCATATCAGACAGAACCCCTGAAGAAGCAAGCTTTGATCGGGCGGTTAAAATAAGACTGGCATATTATGGCCCCAACCCATCTGTGGAAATTATCGACCGGGTCATAGCAGCTGTGGAGGCCAACCTACTTCGCCAAAGCAGCGCTGCAGCAGCCCAAGTGGAAAAGAGAAAAGTAAATTTTGCAGCTTTTAAAAACTTCCTGGAAACAGAAGGAGAGATTGATGGGTTCCTTGCGGATTTTGAGAGGCAATGTGCACTACACAAGGTACCCGCAGAGGACTGGGTCACAATATTATCCGGAAAATTATCCGGCCGGGCCAGTGAGGCTTTTCGGGCCATTCCAGATGAGGAGGTTGGGGATTATAATACTGTGAAAGAGGCTCTGCTCTCCAGGTATGCGGTTACATACCGGAGGCGGTTCAGAGACACTGTTAAATTAGCTGGTGATTCCTACGTTGAGTGGGCATGTAAGGTGCACCGCACAGCAGCTCACTGGATAGCGGGGTGCCAAGCCGTATCTGGGGAAGAGGTGCTGCAGCTATTCCTGTTGGAACATTGCTTTGACAAGTTATCAGCAGGAGTTAGAGAGTGGGTTCGGGACCGTAAACCCTCCACCCTGCATGAAGCTGCTCGCCTGGCAGATGAGTATATGGATGCCCGCAAACTGGACACTGCTACCACTAAGCCCCCTGCTAGAGTGGAGTACAGACCCCCAGTCACCCCAGCAGCTGCCAGTTACCAACCCCCGGCGCACCGCTATACCACACGGCCTCCGGCCACGAACTACCCTCAGAGAGCCCGGTTCAATTCACGGGGCTACTCACAGCCTATTTGGTGCTTTGGATGTAAGCAACTAGGGCACAAAAGACCAGAGTGTCCCTTAAATGCAGCGAACCAAGCACAGTCCTGGAGAAGACCCGCCGGCGGAATCCCACGTAACTCTCAGCCTGCGGCCCGCTACGTAGAGGCGCAAGAATGCTGGAGCATCCTACATGAGGCAGACCTTGTGCAAGCTGCCCACCGGAATAACCGGCAACTGGTTAAAGTGAATGGGAAGAAGGTCAGTGGTCTACGGGATACTGGTGCTACCATGACCTTGCTTCAAAAGAACTTGGTGTCTGAGAAACAGTACACTGGAGACACTGTGGCTGTGAGGGTAGCAGGGGGCGATGTGTTCAGCCTACCTGTTGCCAGGGTACATTTGGATTGGGGAGTGGGCACTAGACCTGTGAATGTGGGGGTCAAGAAGGACTTACCTGCTGATGTTCTTCTTGGAAATGACTTGGCTCCCCTTGTTTCTGCCTATGCTCCCATGGGTCCCGCTGATGTTAACCCTGTGACTACCCGTGCTCAGATCCGTGCAGCAGAGACTGACCCCCCTGCTGCTAAGCCCCAGGACGCTGAGCTCAGTAAATCTCTATCCGCTATTGATACGTGGAAGTCCCGTTACAATGCGCTGATGAAGGAGAAGAGGAGCGCAGAGGAAAAAGCACGTTTAGAACGTGAATCTCTGCTAGACAAGCTGCACCAACAGACTGCAGAAAACACCAGCTTGAGAGTGGGACATGAAACATTAAAGACAAACTTAGCGACACTTGAGGAGAAGCTGACGCTGGCTCATAGTGAGGTGCAGCAACTCAAGGGCACCCTATGTCAGTATGAAGGGATTGTGGATACCTATAAAGAGCAGGTACAGAAAACTCGTAAAGAAGCTGATGGGATTTTGAAGGACTGTTTAGCCCTAGTCTGGGCACTGAGGAAGTTGAACCCTTCTTTGTATGGATAGGAATTCTCTCTCATAAAGGGAATACAGATGGATTGTCCTGGCAAACTGACATGCCTACCACCTCCTAGTCCGGTCATCCCCAGGTTGACCCGCCAAAGGGTCAAGCCGGGTCTGCCGGAGTGTTCCACAAGGGGGGAGATATGTGACAGACCCTTCTGTCAGGACTGAAGGAGTTAATTGTGTTTAGCTAAGAAACTAATTTCTAAAGACAGAGTTGCTGGCTAAGCATTCTATTGTTTGATCACCTCCAGAGAGAAAACGCCTAAGTGATAAGAAGGGCCAAGAGTGTCTTGTGGTTGAAGTGTTTAAGTAATATAATTCTATTGTATCATGTCAAAGGGCTTGTTCCCTCCATGTAATGTACAACAGCCTTTCAACCCCCATCTGGGGGGGGGGGGGGTCAGACCTGCATAAATACTAGGCATAGCCTTTTAATAAATGTCATTCTGTTTTAAACCTGAAACTGGCTGGGTTGTGAATTGCTGATTGTCTATGCAGGACATTGTTCATCTGGGGTTAACCCTTGGTACACAGTTGGTACCGTAACAGAACTCTTGGCAATAAAAAAGGCATTGGAAAACTGGAGACACCTCCTTGAGGGAACTAAACACCCCATCATCATCTTCACGGATCATAAAAATCTTGCTTACTTACAAACTAATAAAACACTCTCAGCAAGACAAATGCGTTGGAATCTCTTCTTCACTCGATTTAACTTTCATATAGTATACAGACCATCGTCGAAAAACGGAAAGGCTGATGCCCTATCAAGAAAAGAAGACCCTCCACATTATGAGCCTGAAGTGTCCTCGATAATTCCTTCTCAGAAATTCATCGGATTAACTCCTTATCTATTAAATGCTTTTAAAGATTCCTACCCCTCCGACCAATTTGTAAATACTCACAACCTCCGTTCTAATTCAAATGGTTTGCTCATGTACAACGAGAAAGTGTATGTTCAACAAACGCTGAGACCTTTACTATTACAATTACATCATGAGGCTCCCCTTGCAGGACATCCAGGAGAAAGAAGAACAAGAGAAACCATCAGCAGGACATATTGGTGGCCATCAATGGGAAGGTCCATAAAGGATTATGTAAAGACCTGCACCGTTTGTACCACATCCAAGGCAAGCAAATCAGTACCTTATGGCACTCTCATTACAATGCCCATTCCATCTCATCCTTGGCAACATCTTTCTCTTGACTTCATCGTTGATCTACCCATTTCTTCAGGTATGAATACAATTATGGTGGTGATAGATCTCTTTTCCAAGATGGCCCATTTTGTACCTTTCCATAAGCTTCCAACAGCATCTGAGACAGCTACTTTATTCCTCTCGAATATAGTTCGCCTACATGGCCTACCAAAGGTTATGAATTCTGATAGAGGAACCCAATTCACCTCTCGTTTTTGGAGATCCCTCACTGCACTTTTACAAATCGACCATCGTTTCACGACAGCATTCCACCCACAAACTAATGGGCAGGTGGAACGGGTAAATCAATGGTTGGAACAGTACATTCGCTGTTATTGTTCTTATCGACAAGAAGATTGGTTTCAGTTTTTACCAACAGCAGAATTTGCCTTCAACAATTCAGAGAATGCGACTACTAAGTACACTCCATTCTTTGCCACTTATGGCTTTCATCCCAACCCTTATCCTACTTCAGACCTTTCAGATTCGATTTCATCATGTGGTCCTAGTGCTGTCGATTTCACTGCCAACCATCGCAACATCTTCAACAAGATGAAGGATAACATCTCGGAGTCCCAAGAGAAGCAACGACATTACTATGATCTACGACGGAGACCTGCACCTAACTATACGGTTGGGGACCAAGTGTGGTTATCAACGAAGAACTTGAAACTCAGCATACCCAGTAAGAAACTAGCTGGGTTGTACATTGGACCATTTCCGATCATAAAAATCATCAATCCAAATGCTGTTACTCTTCGTCTACCAGATTCAATGAAAATCCACTCAACCTTCCATGTGTACCTCCTTAAACCCTACAAACCAATGAGGAATCCAGACCTTGTACTACCTCCGCCGTCTGCATCTCCATCTCCTGAGGAATTTGATGTTGCATCAATCTTGGATTCAAGGTTCCACAAAGGGAAGCTACAATACCTTATTCGGTGGCTTGGTTATTCCTCTGATGAGGACTCCTGGGAACCGTTCGACCTTGTTCATGCTCCTCAGAAGGTCTCTCTGTTCCATCGGAGACATCCGGATCGTCCTGGTCCCTAACGACGGATGTCGCCCCTGGGGGGGGGGACATGTCAGGAATCTATTCTATTCCCTCCTTCTCTGACATCAGCCTCATTTTGAATCTATAAAGCTAACCTACGCCCTGTTCCTAGTGCTTAGTAATTTGTTATGACTCCATGATAACAGTCTATACTCTCTGAGCTCCCTTCAGATAATCTCTACCAGAAATCTGATTACACCTACTCCTTGAAGAAGTACTCGTTGTACTTATACAGAACTCTCCCTGCATGCCTAGTCAAATCCATTTGTGATTTATTCACCGGAATACCCGCTCAGCAAGTTGCTCATATATCCTATTGGAATCAACAGTGTAATAACCTTCCATTCCGGATACTATCCCAGTACAATTCTGATGTGTGGTTTACAAACTTAACGCAAAGCTTCTTCACTCAATCTAAGGACTTTCTAAAAGGTAAAGTGAGGAGCGGCGTCTGACGTCACCTGTCACTCTCCCTACACACTGCGCTCACGCCCACTAACCTCCGCGCTGCAGAGAGACTCCAGCCGCAGCTAAGACAGACTCAGTGAGACACGCTGTCAGAAAACAGCAACCTCAGCATTAACAGACTTTCCTAGTAAACGCTGCTCAGGTAATCTGCACCCATTAAAGCCTGAATCTCTTCAGCAGTATATTTGACCTTATCCGCGGTTGGAGACAACGGGAGATAAAAGGAGAGTTTTCCCTGTCAGGCACAGACTCTATCATAATTAACTGCAACAACCTCCTCAAGAGTTGTATGTTTATTCTGAATACATCTCCTCTCTGCTAGTTCAAGCTAGCACTATTATTAGGCACAGCACTCAAGTCACATAAGGATTGAATATCGTATTTTTTCAATCTGTATCAACAAATAGAATATTTCACTCATGCTTAAAGCTATTGTTTTCCAATACCAATAGTTAATTCATGAGTGGTACAAACAACCATAAATCTACAGCTGTGATTTGTTAACTCACTCATAAATAAAATTTACTCACGCTTGGGAAAAATCCTGACAATTTTCCAGGTCATTTTGTACTTATTTTAGCTAGGTAGTTATTAAATATTTAATAACTATTTAATAACTATTGTACCTAGTTAAAATAAATACAAAGTTGCCTGTAAAATAAATATAAATCCTAAGCTAGCTACAATGTAACTATTAGTTATATTGTAGCTAGCTTAGGGTTTATTTTATCAGTAAGTATTTAGTTTTAAATAGAATTAATTTATTTAATTATGTTAAATTAATTTCGTTAAATTTAAATTATATTTAAGTTGGGGGGGTTAGACTTAGGATTAGACTTAGGTTTAGGGGTTAATAAATTTATTATAGTAGCGGCGACGTTGGGGTCGGAAGATTAGGGGTTAATAATTGTAGGTAGGTGGCGGTGACGTTGGGGGCGGCAGATTAGGGGTTAATAACTATAATGTAGGTGGCGGCGATGTTGGGGGCAGTATATTAGGGGTTCATAGGGATAATGTAGGTGGCGGCAGTGTCCGGAGTGGCAGATTAGGGGTCAATAATATAATGTAGGTGTCAGCGATAGCGGGGGCGGCAGATTAGGGGTTAATAAGTGTAAGATTAGGGGTGTTTAGACTCAGGGTTCATGTTAGGGTGTTAGGTGCAGACATATTTTAATTTTCCCATAGGAAACAATGGGACTGCGTTAGAAGCTGGACGCTGCTTTTTTTGCAGGTGTTAGTTTTTTTTTACAGCCAGCTCAGCCCAATTGTTTCCTATGGGGAAATCGGGCATGAGCACGTTTAGCCAGCTTACCGCTACCGTAAGCAACGCTGGTATTGAGGTGAGATGTGGAGCTAAATTTTGCTCTATGATCACCTTTTTGCGGCTAACTCCAGGTTTAAAAAAACCTGTAATACCAGCGTTGGCTTAAGGTAGCGTTAGAAAAAAAAGCCTCGTTAGCCCCGCACCCCTGTTAACGCCAAACTCGTAATCTCGCCGTTATTTTGTAACACACTGCTTAAAGGGACATGAAACCCCAAATTTTTCTTTCATGTATCAGTTATAGAATACAATTTAAAAACGTTTCCAATTAACTTCTGCATTCAAATTTGCTTGGTTCTCGTGTTATTCTTTGTTGAAGAGATATCTAGATAGATAGCATGTAGATGTTTGGAGCACTACATGACAGGAAATAATGTGGCCACCTAGTGCTCTTGCTAATATATAACATTGCTGCAACACTGCTGCCACATAGTACTGTAGATACGTGCACGCTCCTAAGCTTACTTTCCTGCTTCTCAACAAACAAGAAAACAAAGACATTTTTTATAATAGAAGTATATTGGAAAGTTGTTAAAAATGTCATGTTCTATCTGAATCATGACAGTCTACTTTAACAGGTCTTTTTATAGATTTTTATTATAATTTCTAAAGGGACAAATCTATTACAAAAATGTCTTTAAATTCTAAAAAGAAAGAAAAGGGCATTCGTTATAAAAATGAGGCTTCTATTCACTGATATTTCAGGTCAATAACAAGACTCATGTTTGTGAATAGCCGGCACAACATTCAAGCTCATTTCCATTCCACCTACCTTCCTATTTCTTCTTTAACCTCGAAAAATGATTTGAGTTTCCTCCTTTTATAAATCTTCTTTGTTACTTGTACTTTTTTATCTGCAGATAAAAATTAAAACCATTTAGTCTTCACACAATATATGTTTCACTCTGCATACATTAGATGCCTGTTGCCTGACATAATAATAATATGTTATAACAGGTTTTACTGAAATATATGGCACAGAAAGATCTACCAAATTAGACAGTCAAAGGGTCACTATAACTTGATGAATAATTTCTTTTGCATGCTAGTTTGCTTTTAAAAAGTAATATGACTGATTTCCCAGATTATTAAATTAAGGGGTTATTAAGCAAAATAAAAAGTATCATATTAATTAAAATGGCATTAGTCAATCATAGTAAATATTTGGATAATGTTGGTAAAATGTATTTTAAAACATTTCTTCCAAAAAGACAATTGAATGTCTGTTTTCTTTTAATTCCCCTGAATGTAGCTCAGTTTTAGAGGAAGGCGGACAGTATTCTGGGAGTTACAAAGTTTTCTGGAATTTGTAGTTTTCTGTTTCACTCTCAGAGGTCTATTTATCAAGCCGTCAACTATGCTGCATTCGCCGGCACCAATACGCTCGCCTACCATCGCCTAACATCGTGGCCGCAGACCTGAATACGATCTCCATATTTATAAAAAAAGCCGTCAAAAAGCAGCGCACCAAGTACCCCTATCCTGCCGCTCCCGGACCCCACCGCAACTAAATAAATGTATTAACCTCTATCCCGCCGCTCCCAGACTCCGAACAGCAACTAAATAAATGTATTAACTCCTATCCCACTGCTCCTGGACCCGGCACCGCACCTTTAATAAAGCTATTAACCCCTATCCCGCTGCTCCCGGACCCCACCGCAACTAAATAAATGTAATAATCCCTATCCTGCCGCTCCCGGACCCCACCGCCACTAAATACATGTATTAACCCCTAAACCCCTGGCCTCCCACATCACTACCACTTACTAAACCTATTAACCCCTAAACCGCCAGCCCCCCACATAGCCATTAACTAAATTAAGCTATTAACCCCTAAACCTAACAAGCCGCTAACTTTACATTAAAATTACCTCATCCCTATCTTATAATAAATTAAATCTTACCTTTAGAATTAAAATAAACTATATTAAACTATTAGTTAACCGACCCTAACTATTATACAAAAATTACATTAAACTATGGGGGCAGAGCTTGAGGCTGAAGCGGCAGGATGGGGGTTAGAAGAGCTCCTCACTTTATTCAATATTTGAACTGCTATTTTGCCATCTTTAAAGAAGTGGGCACATAGCAATAGTATTATTGGAGCGTTTTCTTCAAAATCCCCCCTGTTCTATGTTCTTCAACCACAATTAACGACTACCAGGAGGACTTTCGTGTAGTGAGGCCTAAGTGTTCAGACCGGATAATGGAGCCTACTGAATTTGAGACTATCGTACATCAACCCCAGCGGATGGAGCTAGAAGCTATCATGCTAAATATCTCACAAATGTTACATGCCCTCTTGGATGACTTTGAAACGGCAGTGCTCAATGAGTGCGACGCCACTCATCAGAACTTACACTCAGAAGAGCTGTGTCATAGTCTGGAGAAACCGCTGCCTGCGGCACACCAAGGCCAAACTGAGGGGAATATGGAGCTTACTCTGTTGGAACATGCCTCGCAGGATGCAGACGATCTCGGAGGCCAGACCAACATCCGCTCAAGCCATCTGCCGGACGATGCAGCAGCTCCCGAGAGAGATTAACGGGACACTTCAGTAATTACTGAGAAGAGGCCAGCAGTAAGAGGCCAGCAGTGAGGGGCCCTAGCTGCCTGGCTACATATCCATACTGTGGTGACCGGATGGTTCCAAAAGTGGAGATCACTATACCTGCACCAGACCTAAAGGAATTCAATGCCTTGGTCATTACAATAGAACTCTGTTCCCGGGAGGCCGATCACTTACTTTTGCAGGATACAAGAGTGCCATATATAATGTACATGGGGCGAGAGCATGAGACTATTGGCGTGGGGTAGGATACTCTATGTTACCAGAAGCGCAAACACTATCCCTCTGATGTGTCACTGTATCTGGCTAACTTTCTGGTACAATATCTTCTAGCATTTGAAATCACTACTGAAAACAGGGTTGTATGGAGTCTAAGACTGTTATATATATATATATATATATATATATATATATATATATATATACAAGACTTTTTAGCTACTTTAAGTCAGCTGCTACACTGAAGTCAACCTAAAAGGCTAAGAGAGTTTCTAAAATTACAAGTTTATTATGTATTCTTCTCAATGACATTGCACCAACTTGACAGATGCTAATACTGCAATATGAATGTATATGTTTGTAATATTATGATGCCCATTATCTAGTCTACATCTTTAAGGGTGCATTATCACTACAGATCAAAGTCGATAGACTAATGTAGGTAGAATGCATTAAGCTTATACTTGCTAAGCTCCTACACCAAGTACACTTTTACATGTGCAGAAGCGCTTGATCAGACAACTCCTTTGGTTCAGGTTAGATACCCTATAACTACTGTTTATTTTTATATGAGTGCTGGGTAGATGTAATGTTTTGTTTGCTCTTTATTTCATTTTCAATACTAGTTTTGTCTATAAGTATATCTTCTTTAAGTCAGCTGCTGCACTGAAGTTAACCTAAATTGTTAAGCGGCAGAAGTCCTCATCGAAGCCGAAAGAAGTCTTCATCCAAGCGGGCCAAAGTCCTAATCGAAGCCGGCAGAAGTCTTCATCCAGACGACATCTTCTATCTTCATCCATCCGGCGAGGAGCAGATCCATCTTCAAGACATCCGGCGCAGAGAATCCTCTTCTTCCGATGGTCAACGTAGAATGAAGTTTCCCTTTAAGGTACGTCATCCAAGATGGCATCCCTTACATTCCGATTGGCTGGTAGAATTCTATCAGCCAATAGGAATTAAAGGGGAAAAAATCCTATTGGCTGTTGCAATCAGCCAATAGGATTGAGCTCGCATTCTATTGTCTATTCCAATCAGCCAATAGAATGCGAGCTCAATCCTATTGGCTGATTGGATCAGCCAAAAGGATGAAAGCTCAATCCTATTGGCTGATTGTAATAGCCAATAGAATGCGAGCTCAATCCTATTGGCTGCTTGCAACAGCCAATAGGATGTTTTCCCCTTTAATTCCTATTGGCTGATAGAATTCTATCAGCCAATCAGAATGTAAAGGACATCATCTTGGATGACGTACCTTAAAGTGAAACTTCATTCTACGTTGGCCATCGGAAGAAGAGGATACTCCGTGGCAGATGTCTTGAAGATGGATCTGCTCCGCGCCGGATGGATGAAGATAGAAGATGCCGTCTGGATGAAGACTTCTGCCGGCTTCGATGAGGAATTCGGCCCGCTTGGATGAAGACTTCTGCCAGCTTCGATGAGGACTTCGGCCCGCTTGGATGAAGACTTCTGCCGGCTTCGATGAGGACTTCTGCCGTTTGGATGAGGATGAATGTCCGGGCCTTCGAAAACTGTAAGTGGATCGTCGGGGGTTAGTGTTAGGTTTATTTAAGGGTTTATTGGGTGGGTTTTATTTTTAGAGTAGGGTCTGGGTGTTTTTTTTTGTTTTTTTTACAGGTAAAAGAGTTTATTTCTTTGGGGCAATGCCCAGCAAAAGGCCCTTTTAAGGGCCATTGGTAGTTTATTGTAGGCTAGGGGTTTTTTTTTATTTTGGGGGGGGCTTTTTTATTTTGATAGGGCTATTAGATTAGGTGTAATTCGTATTTTTGATACTGTGTTTTTTTTTTTTTTTGTAACTTAGTGTTTTTTATTTTTTGTAATTTAGTGTTTTTTATTTTTTGTAACAGCGTTTTGTTTTGTAATTTAGTAATTTTTAATTGTAGATTTAAATAATTTAGTTAATTTAATTTGTAGTTTAATGTAATTTTAGTATAATAGTTAGGGGCTGCAGATTAGGGATGTTTAGACTCTGTTCTTATGTTAGGTGTAAATGTTACTGGCTTTCTACCATCGAAATCAATGGGATATCTGGCAGCATCGAACTGCTTTCAGACTCCCATTGATTCCTATGGCATCCGCGGCCTCCAGGGTGGCTGATTGAAAACCAGATACGCTGGGCCGGAATAGCCGCGAGTGTATCGGTTAACTATTTGATAAATTGGAAAAGATGTCAAACATCTGTAATGACGTAAGCATCGATCTGTGTTGGATTGAGACCGGTGGATCGTATGTTACGTCACAGATTTAAACTTTTGGAGGTCTATAGGCTTTGATAAATATGTTGAATCAAGCTCGCCACAATTACGCTGCGGAATTCCAGCGTATTTGCGGTTGACGGCTTGATAAATAGGCCTCTAAATATTATGCCACTGCAGTTCTGGATTTTAATTCCTAGCATGCATTGTACAGTGGTGAGGAGTAAACTTTCTGGAAGGCAGAACGTTTTGCATGAGGTCACACCATGCTGTGTGTATATATCCCAGTCCTAGGCAAGAAATGCACTGTGTGTATGAGACTGTGAGGCCCTTGTACACCGTGGGGAAGACATCTTTACACAGGTAGGGGAATGCACTGTGTACCAGCACTATCACCCCCTGTTATATATTTATCTGTAGGGTCAGACTCTCTGCACAAGAGCTAGTGTGTGTGTGTGTGGGGGGGGGGGTGCACTGTGCCAGTAGTGTATAATGGTGCAGGGTTTTTTGTTAAAAAAAAGTGAAATCACTTTAGGGCAATGCCCTACAAAAAGCCCTTCTAATGCTATTGCTATAGATTAGTTGAGTGTTAGTATAGTTTTTTTTTATCCTGAGGTGTTTTTGTATGTGTTTTTTTTTCTGTAATGGTAGTTTTTTAATTTTCTGTAATGGTGTGTGTGTGTATATATATATATATATATATATATATATATATGTCTAGAAACATATAACTTTTTTTCTCCCCCCAGAAACATTTCTTCGGAAACCCATGCCTTCTATAGCTTTATTAATAGAGAGGAACCGTCCCAACAAGCAAGAAAATTAACAGTTTATTTAAAACACAAACATCCATTTAAAAATAAATTAATAAAACCCCTAATGATTTTAAAACGCCATCTTGTAGATGTAGTAACTTTAACATTCTTTAAATTTAAGTTGAGTAGGAACCCATATTACATTTTAAAAATATTTAAGTTTATGCTGAAGCAAGCAGTAAGCAGGAATTATGAGTTGCACACAACTAATCCTCAAGGGCCAGCTTCCAATTGGCTGACACACACATAGCTATGTTGGTGAACAAAGACACGTCTACACAATCATGAAAACAAAATTGTATCTTTAACAAACATTTTGTCATAAATAATTGATTATGCACTTAATTTTTATACCTATACGTCATATGTCACCTACACCTACTCAGGAGCAGAAAAAATAAAAAAATTAAACCTGGAAATATTGTAACATAACTCATGTGATTTTTCAAATTGGTTTAACAGTTTCACTGATTGATTGGAAAATAAATGAAATTGATTAAAAAGGTTTAGAATCCAGGCCATTATGTTGCAATGTTCTCTGGCAGCAAAATGGTTAATGTTAGGAGCTATAGACATATAAGAATGAATTACTTCTCTTACCCTCTTGCATAACAAGCTCTGCTTTACAGGAAACCTCCCCTCCCATATTCCTGGCGACACAGGTGTATACACCACCATCTTCAAGGTTCGTGTTACATAAAATCAAGGAATATTTTCTGTCTTCCTTCATTATTTGAATTCTTTCATTCTCTGGTAGCAATGTATTGTTCTGGGGAAAAAATGCATATCTAATTCATTACAATAGCTTCAAAACAATAAATTAGACAATAATACAAATATGGTCTAAAAATTAAAAACAGAGCTTCACCCCCCCCCCTTAATAGCCGTGCAGTCTCCTTCAGTCTCTCCCGAAATGCTTAACCAGTGTAGATTGTGTAATCTCAGTGATATGAATTCATCCACAGAGCAGGCAAACACAGGATTTCATCAAACGCCTTTAATTAGCAAGGAATACAGCCTTTCCTTGCTAATTAAAGGCGTTTGATGAAATCCTGTGTTTGCCTGCTCTGTGGATGTCCCGTAAAACACGGCTGCCAAACGTGGGTATCATCTATTGATCGTGTGTGTATATATATATAAATATATATATAGAGAGAGAGAGAGGTATACATATGTATTTATGTGTTTATATTTGTATATGTCTGTAAATACATGAATACACATATAAATACATGTACACACATTTAAATATATATTGTAAATATACAGTACAGTATACTGTATATAATATATATAGTATATACAGGGAGTGCAGAATTATTAGGCAAGTTGTATTTTTGAGGATTAATTTTATTATTGAACAACAACCATGTTCTCAATGAACCCAAAAAACTCATTAATATCAAAGCTGAATAGTTTTGGAAGTAGTTTTTAGTTTGTTTTTAGTTATAGCTATTTTAGGGGGATATCTGTGTGTGCAGGTGACTATTACTGTGCATAATTATTAGGCAACTTAACAAAAAACAAATATATACCCATTTCAATTATTTATGTTTACTAGTGAAACCAATATAACATCTTAACATTCACAAATATACATTTCTGACATTCAAAAACAAAACAAAAACAAATCAGTGACCAATATAGCCACCTTTCTTTGCAAGGACACTCAAAAGCCTGCCATCCATGGATTCTGTCAGTGTTTTGATCTGTTCACCATCAACATTGCGTGCAGCAGCAACCACAGCCTCCCAGACACTGTTCAGAGAGGTGTACTGTTTTCCCTCCTTGTAAATCTCACATTTGATGATGGACCACAGGTTCTCAATGGGGTTCAGATCAGGTGAACAAGGAGGCCATGTCATTAGATTTTCTTCTTTTATATCCTTTCTTGCCAGCCACGCTGTGGAGTACTTGGACGCGTGTGATGGAGCATTGTCCTGCAAGAAAATCATGTTTTTCTTGAAGGATGCAGGCTTCTTCCTGTACAACTGCTTGAAGAAGGTGTCTTCCAGAAACTGGCAGTAGGACTGGGAGTTGTGCTTGACTCCATCCTCAACCCGAAAAGGCCCCACAAGCTCATCTTTGATGATACCAGCCCAAACCAGTACTCCACCTCCACCTTGCTGGCAGGAGTCGGACTGGAGCTCTCTGCCCTTTACCAATCCAGCCACGGGCCCATCCATCTGGCCCATCAAGACTTACTCTCATTTCATCAGTCCATAAAACCTTAGAAAAATCAGTCTTGAGATATTTCTTGGCCCAGTCTTGACGTTTCAGCTTGTGTGTCTTGTTCAGTGGTGGTCGTCTTTCAGCCTTTCTTACCTTAGCCATGTCTCTGAGTATTGCACACCTTGTGCTTTTGGGCACTCCAGTGATGTTGCAGCTCTGAAATATGGCCAAACTGGTGGCAAGTGACATCTTGGCAGCTGCACGCTTGACTTTTCTCAGTTCATGGGCAGTTATTTTGCGCCTTGGTTTTTCCACACGCTTCTTGCGACCCTGTTGACTATTTTGAATGAAACGCTTGATTGTTCGATGATCACGCTTCAGAAGCTTTCAATTTTAAGAGTGCTGCATCCCTCTGCAAGATATCTCACTATTTTTGACTTTTCTGAGCCTGTCAAGTCCTTCTTTTGACCCATTTTGCCAAAGGAAAGGAAGTTGCCTAATAATTATGCACACCTGATATAGGGTATTGATGTCATTAGACCACACCCCTTCTCATTACAGAGATGCACATCACCTAATATGCTTAATTGGTAGTAGGCTTTCGAGCCTATACAGCTTGGAGTAAGACAACATGCATAAAGAGGATGATGTGGTCAAAATACTCATTTGCCTAATAATTCTGCACACAGTGTATATATATATATATATATATACTGTATATATATATATATATATATATATATATACATATATATTTATATATATATTTAGACATGTATATGTGTGTATCTCTATGTTAAAGCCAATTGCAGGACTTTTTTTTTCTAAACACCTGAGCACCTGAGAACTCATATCTTTCGGCCCTTATAACTTTTTAATTCAATATTTTAATCATTTTGTCAGATAGTGTTAACATGAGTGTAAATGTACTTTTAAATACATTTTTTATGTGTTTTGTGCAACTTTTTTGTCTTGTTTAATTATCCCAATGCGCATTAAATTCAATTGGATTTACCAGTGGAACAAATAAAGGGGACTTTCAGTCATGAAGTATAGAAAACTTCATGCTGAAAGTTCCTTTATTTATTTGAAGCTTTCGCCGCGCTGAGCTACTCAGGCAGCCCACGGCAGAACGCTATTTTTCTAAGAGGTGACGTTTCTACCTCTTAGCCAATAGCCGTGCGGGCTATCCAGCATGGCGCCAGTTGGAACGCACGGCTATTTGAGGTCTCAGGTGTTAGGAAAAAAAAAAAGGACTTTAACATAGAGATATTTTGTTGTGAGGTGACGTTTCCACCTCTTAGCAAATAGCTGTGCGGTCCAACTGGTGCCAGGGTGGATAGCTAGCACGAGGTGGAAATGTCACCTCACAGCAAAATAGTGTTCTGCCGTGGGGTGCCTGAGGAGCTCAGTGTGGCGAACACTTCAAATAAATAAAGGAACTTTCAGCATGAAGTATTTTATAAGTCCAGTTTATTTGTTTCACTGGTAAATCCTAGCATTTCACAAACGTTAGGATTTACCATCCCTTTAATTGCACAAATGAAAGCAATATTTATAAAACTACTCTGACCCTTTATGGGTGATAATGACAAAACAAAATTTATGCTTACCTGATAAATTTCTTTCTCTTGTGGTGTATCCAGTCCACGGGTTCATCCATTACTTGTGGGATATTCTCCTTCCCAACAGGAAGCTGCAAGAGGACACCCACAGCAGACCTGTCTATATAGCTCCTCCCCTAACTGCCACCCCCAGTCATTCGACTGAAGACAAGCAAGAAAAAGGAGAAACTATAGGGTGCAGTGGTGACTGTAGTTTAAAAATAAAAAACACCTGCCTTAAAGTGACAGGGCGGGCCGTGGTCTGGATACACCACAAGAGAAAGAAATTTATCAGGTAAGCATAAATTTTGTTTTCTCTTGTAAGGTGTATCCAGTCCACGGGTTCATCCATTACTTGTGGGATACCAATACCAAAGCTTTAGGACACGGATGAAGGGAGGGACAAGGCAGGCACTTAAACGGAAGGCACCACTGCCTGCAAGACATTTCTCCCAAAAATAGCCTCCGAGGAAGCAGAAGTATAAAATTTGTAGAATTTAGAAAAAGTATGAAACGAAGACCAAGTCGCCACCTTACAAATCTGTTCAACAGAGGCCTCATGTTTAAAAGCCCATGTGGAAGCTACCGCTCTAGCAGAATGAGCTGTAATTCTTTGAGGAGGCTGCTGGCCAGCAGTCTCATAAGCTAAAAGGATTATGCTTCTCAGCCAAAAAGAAAGTGAAGTTGCCGAAGCCTTTTGGCCTCTCCTCTTTCCAGAGTAGATGACAAACAATGCAGATGTTTGACGAAAATCCTTAGTAGCTTGCAAATAAAACTTTAAAGCACGAACCACGTCAAGATTGTGTAACAGACGTTCCTTCTTTGAAGAAGGATTAGGACACAGTGACGGAACAACAATTTCCTGATTGATATTCCTATTAGATACTACCTTAGGAAGAAACCCAGGTTCGGTACGCAAAACTACCTTATCTGCATGGAAGATCAGATAAGGGGAATCACACTGCAAGGCAGATAACTCTGAAACTCTTCGAGCCGAAGAGATAGCTACTAAAAACTTTCCAAGATAAAAGCTTGATATCTATGGAATGCAAGGGTTCAAACGGAACCCCTTGAAGAACTTTAAGAACTAAATTTAAACTCCATGGCGGAGCAACAGGTTTAAACACAGGCCTGATTCTAACCAAAGCCTGACAAAATGCCTGAATGTCTGGAACATCAGCCAGGTGCTTGTGCATAAGAATAGACAGAGCAGAAATCTGTCCCTTTAAGGAACTAGCCGATAATCCCTTTTCCAATCCTTCTTGGAGAAAAGATAGTATCCTAGGAATCCTGACCTTACTCCACGAGTAACCCTTGGATTCCCACCAATGAAGATATTTACACCATATCTTATGATAGTTTTTCCTGGTGACAGGCTTTTGAGCCTGAATCAAGGTATCAATGACCGACTCGGAGAAACCACGTTTTGATAAAATCAAGCATTCAATTTCCAAGCAGTCAGACACAGAGAAATTAGATTTGGATGTTTGAATGGACCTTGGAGTAGAAGGTCCTGCCTCAGCGGCAGAGTCCATGGTGGAGAGGATGACATGTCCACCAGATCCGCATACCAAGTCCTGCGTGGCCACGCAGGCGCTATCAAAATCACCAAAGCTCTCTCCTGCTTGATCTTGGCAATCAGACGAGGGAGGAGAGTAAACGGTGGAAACACATAAGCCAGGTTGAAGGACCAGGGCACTGCTAGAGCATCTATCAGCGCTGCCTGGGGATCCCTTGACCTGGACCCGTAACAAGGAAGCTTGGCGTTCTGATGAGACGCCATCAGATCCAGTTCTGGTTTGCCCCAAAGTTGAATCAGCTGGGCAAATACCTCCGGATGGAGCTCCCACTCCCCCGGATGAAAAGTCTGCCGACTTAGAAAATCCGCCTCCCAGTTCTCTACTCCTGGGATATGGATAGCTGAGAGATGGCAAGAGTGAACCTCTGCCCATAGAATTATCTTGGAAACCTCCATCATTGCTCGGGGACTCCTTGTTCCCCCCTGATGGTTGATATAGGCTACAGTCGTGATATTGTCCGACTGAAATCTGATGAACTTGGCCGCAGCTAGTTGAGGCCAAGCCTGAAGAGCATTGAATATCGCTCTTAGTTCCAGAATGTTTATCGGAAGGAGGGCTTCCTCCTGAGTCCACGAACCCTGAGCCTTCAGGGAGTTCGAGACTGCGCCCCAGCCCAGAAGGCTGGCATCTGTCGTGACTATAGTCCACTCTGGCCTGCGGAAACTCATTCCCCTGGACAAATGGACCCGAGATAACCACCAGAGAAGAGAATCCCTGGTCTCTTGATCCAGATTTAACAGAAGAGACAAATCTGTGTAGTCCCCATTGCACTGGTAGAGCATGCAAAGTTGCAGTGGTCTGAGATGTAGGCGAGCAAACGGAACTATGTCCATTACCGCTACCATTAGGCCGATCATTTCCATACACTGAGCCACTGATGGCCGAGAAGTGGAATGAAGAGCACAGCAAGAAGTTAGAAGTTTTGATATCCTGACTTCTGTCAGAAAAATTTTCATTTCTACTGAATCTATCAGAATTCCTAGGAAGGAAACTCTTGTGAGAGGAGAGAGAGAACTCTTTTCTATGTTCACTTTACACCCGTGAGACCTCAGAAAGGCCAGAACAATGTCCGTATGGGACTTGGGTTTTGAAAAGTCGACGCCTGAATCAGAATGTCGTCTAGGTAAGGGGCTACCGCTATGCCCCGCGGCCTTAGAGCCGCCAGAAGGGACCCTAGAACCTTCGTAAAGATTCTTGGTGCCGTGGCTAACCTGAAGGGAAGAGCCACAAACTGGTAATGCCTGTCTAGGAAGGCGAACCTGAGGAACTGATGATGATCTCTGTGAATCGGAATGTGGAGATAAGCATCCTTTAAGTCCACATTAGTCATATACGGCTAGATTTGGAGTTTGGCGGTAAAAGGGCTGTTAACGCTCCGCGGGTTTTTTTCTGGCCGCACCATAAATTTAACTCTGGTATCGAGAGTTCAAACAAATGCTGCGTTAGGCTCCAAAAAAGGAGCGTAGAGCATTTTTACCGCAAATGCAACTCTCGATACCAGAGTTGCTTACGGACGCGGCCGGCCTCAAAAACGTGCTCGTGCACGATTCTCCCATAGGAAACAATGGGGCTGTTTGAGCTGAAAAAAAACCTAACACCTGCAAAAAAGCAGCGTTCAGCTCCTAACGCAGCCCCATTGTTTCCTATGGGGAAACACTTCCTACGTCTGCACCTAACACTCTAACATGTACCCCGAGTCTAAACACCCCTAGCCTTACACTTATTAACCCCTAATCTGCCGCCCCCGCTATCGCTGACCCCTGCATTACACTTTTAACCCCTAATCTGCCGCTCCGTAAACCGCCGCCACCTACGTTATCCCTATGTACCCCTAATCTGCTGCCCTAACATCGCCGACCCCTATGTTATATTTATTAACCCCTAATCTGCCCCCCACAACGTCGCCGACACCTACCTACACTTATTAACCCCTAATCTGCCGAGCGGACCTGAGCGCTACTATAATAAAGTTATTAACCCCTAATCCGCCTCACTAACCCTATCATAAATAGTATTAACCCCTAATCTGCCCTCCCTAACATCGCCGACACCTACCTTCAATTATTAACCCCTAATCTGCCGACCGGAGCTCACCGCTATTCTAATAAATGTATTAACCCCTAAAGCTAAGTCTAACCCTAACACTAACACCCCCCTAAGTTAAATATAATTTTTATCTAACGAAATAAATTAACTCTTATTAAATAAATGATTCCTATTTAAAGCTAAATACTTACCTGTAAAATAAATCCTAATATAGCTACAATATAAATTACATTTATATTATAGCTATTTTAGGATTAATATTTATTTTACAGGTAACTTTGTATTTATTTTAACCAGGTACAATAGCTATTAAATAGTTAAGAACTATTTAATAGTTACCTAGTTACAATAATTACAAATTTACCTGTAAAATAAATCCTAACCTAAGATATAATTAAACCTAACACTACCCTATCAATAAAATAATTAAATAAACTACCTACAATTACCTACAATTAACCTAACACTACACTATCAATAAATTAATTAAACACAATTGCTACAAATAAATACAATTAAATAAACTATCTAAAGTACAAAAAATAAAAAAAAACTAAGTTACAGAAAATAAAAAAATATTTACAAACATAAGAAAAATATTACAACAATTTTAAACTAATTACACCTACTCTAAGCCCCCTAATAAAATAACAAAGACCCCCAAAATAAAAAATTCCCTACCCTATTCTAAAATACAAAAATTACAAGCTCTTTTACCTTACCAGCCCTGAACAGGGCCCTTTGCGGGGCATGCCCCAAGAAATACAGCTCTTTTGCCTGTAAAAAAAAACATACAATACCCCCCCCCCAACATTACAACCCACCACCCACATACCCCTAATCTAACCCAAACCCCCTTAAATAAACCTAACACTAATCCCCTGAAGATCTTCCTACCTTGTCTTCACCATCCAGGTATCACCGATCCGTCCTGGCTCCAAGATCTTCATCCAACCCAAGCGGGGGTTGGCGATCCATAATCCGGTGCTCCAAAGTCTTCCTCCTATCCGGCAAGAAGAGGACATCCGGACCGGCAAACATCTTCTCCAAGCGGCATCTTCTATGTTCTTCCATCCGATGACGACCGGCTCTATCTTGAAGACCTCCAGCGCGGATCCATCCTCTTCTTCCGACGACTAGACGACGAATGACGGTTCCTTTAAGGGACGTCATCCAAGATGGCGTCCCTCGAATTCCGATTGGCTGATAGGATTCTATCAGCCAATCGGAATTAAGGTAGGAATATTCTGATTGGCTGATGGAATCAGCCAATCAGAATCAAGTTCAATCCGATTGGCTGATCCAATCAGCCAATCAGATTGAGCTCGCATTCTATTGGCTGATCGGAACAGCCAATAGAATGCGAGCTCAATCTGATTGGCTGATTGGATCAGCCAATCGGATTGAACTTGATTCTGATTGGCTGATTCCATCAGCCAATCAGAATATTCCTACCTTAATTCCGATTGGCTGATAGAATCCTATCAGCCAATCGGAATTCGAGGGACGCCATCTTGGATGACGTCCCTTAAAGGAACCGTCATTCGTCGTCTAGTCGTCGGAAGAAGAGGATGGATCCGCGCTGGAGGTCTTCAAGATGGAGCCGGTCGTCATCGGATGGAAGAACATAGAAGATGCCGCTTGGAGAAGATGTTTGCCGGTCCGGATGTCCTCTTCTTGCCGGATAGGAGGAAGACTTTGGAGCACCGGATTATGGATCGCCAACCCCCGCTTGGGTTGGATGAAGATCTTGGAGCCAGGACGGATCGGTGAACCTGGCATGGTGAAGACAAGGTAGGAAGATCATCAGGGGCTTAGTGTTAGGTTTATTTAAGGGGGGTTTGGGTTAGATTAGGGGTATGTGGGTGGTGGGTTGTAATGTTGGGGGGGGGGGGTATTGTATGTTTTCTTTTACAGGCAAAAGAGCTGAACTTCTTGGGGCATGCCCCGCAAAGGGCCCTGTTCAGGGCTGGTAAGGTAAAAGAGCTTGTAACTTTTTAAATTTAGAATAGGGTAGGGAATTTTTTATTTTGGGGGTCTTTGTTATTTTATTAGGGGGCTTAGAGTAGGTGTAATTAGTTTAAAATTGTTGTAATATTTTTCTTATGTTTGTAAATATTTTTTTATTTTCTGTAACTTAGTTCTTTTTTATTTTTTGTACTTTAGATAGTTTATTTAATTGTATTTATTTGTAGCAATTGTGTTTAATTAATTTATTGATAGTGTAGTGTTAGGTTAATTGTAGGTAATTGTAGGTAGTTTATTTAATTATTTTATTGATAGGGTAGTGTTAGGTTTAATTATATCTTAGGTTAGGATTTATTTTACAGGTAAATTTGTAATTATTTTAACTAGGTAACTATTAAATAGTTCTTAACTATTTAATAGCTATTGTACCTGGTTAAAATAAATACAAAGTTACCTGTAAAATAAATATTAATCCTAAAATAGCTATAATATAAATGTAATTTATATTGTAGCTATATTAGGATTTATTTTACAGGTAAGTATTTAGCTTTAAATAGGAATCATTTATTTAATAAGAGTTAATTTATTTCGTTAGATAAAAATTATATTTAACTTAGGGGGGTGTTAGTGTTAGGGTTAGACTTAGCTTTAGGGGTTAATACATTTATTAGAATAGCGGTGAGCTCCGGTCGGCAGATTAGGGGTTAATAATTGAAGGTAGGTGTCGGCGATGTTAGGGAGGGCAGATTAGGGGTTAATACTATTTATGATAGGGTTAGTGAGGCGGATTAGGGGTTAATAACTTTATTATAGTAGCGCTCAGGTCCGCTCGGCAGATTAGGGGTTAATAAGTGTAGGCAGGTGTCGGCGACGTTGTGGGGGGCAGATTAGGGGTTAATAAATATAACATAGGGGTCGGCGATGTTAGGGGCAGAAGATTAGGGGTACATAGGGATAACGTAGGTGGCGGCGATTTGCGGTCGGAAGATTAGGGGTTAATTATTTTAAGTAGCTTGCGGCGACGTTGTGTGGGGCAAGTTAGGGGTTAATAAATATAATATAGGGGTCGGCGGGGTTAGGGGCAGCAGATTAGGGGTACATAAGTATAACGTAGGTGGCGGTCGGCAGATTAGGGGTTAAAAATTTTAATCGAGTGGCGGCGATGTGGGGGGACCTCGGTTTAGGGGTACATAGGTAGTTTATGGGTGTTAGTGTAGTTTAGGGTACAGTAGTTAAGAGCTTTATGAACCGGCGTTAGCCAGAAAGCTCTTAACTCCTGCTTTTTTCAGGCGGCTGGAATCTTGTCGTTAGAGCTCTAACGCTCACTGCAGAAACGACTCTAAATACCAGCGTTAGAAAGATCCCATTGAAAAGATAGGCTACGCAAATGGCGTAGGGGGATCTGCGGTATGGAAAAGTCGCGGCTGTAAAGTGAGCGTTAGACCCTTTAATCACTGACTCCAAATACCAGCGGGCGGCCAAAACCAGCGTTAGGAGCCTCTAACGCTGGTTTTGACGGCTACCGCCGAACTCTAAATCTAGGCCATAGTGACCCTCCTGGATCATAGGGAGGATGGTTCGGATAGTCTCCATCTTGAAGGATGGGACTCTGAGAAATTTGTTTAGGAACTTGAGATCCAAGATAGGTCTGAAAGTTCCCTCTTTTTTGGGAACTATAAACAGGTTTGAATAAAAACCCAGCCCCTGTTCCTCTCTTGGAACTGGGTGGATCACTCCCATAACCAGTAGGTCTTGAACGCAATGTAAGAATGCCTCTCTTTTTATCTGGTTTACAGATAGTTGTGAGAGATGAAATCTCCCCTTTGAAGATGAACCTTTGAATTCCAGAAGATATCCCTGGGAAACAATCTCTAGCGCCCAGGGATCCTGGATGTCTCTTGCACAAGCCTGGGCGAAGAGAGAAAGTCTGCCCCCTACTAGATACGGTCCTGGATCGGGGGCTACTCCTTCATGCTGTCTTAGAGGCAGCCGCAGGTGTCTTGGCCTGCTTCCCCTTGTTCCAAGCCTGGTTAGGTCTCCAGACTGGATTGGACTGGGCGAAATTTCCCTCTTGTTTTGCATTAGAGGAAACTGAGGCTGCGCCACTCTTGAAGTTTCGAAAGGAACGAAAATTATTCTGTTTGGTCCTCTTATTGGACCTATCCTGAGGAAGGGCGTGACCTTTTCCTCCAGTAATATCAGAAATGATCTCCTTCAGACCGGGCCCGAATAGGGTCTGTCCCTTGAAGGGGATGTTAAGAAACTTAGACTTTGAAGTAACGTCTGCTTACCAGGACTTAAGCCATAGCGCCCTACGCGCCAAAATGGCAAAACCTGAATTCTTAGCCGTTAGTTTGGTTAACTGAAAAACGGCGTCAGAAATAAAGGAGTTAGCTAACTTAAGAGCTTTAATCCGGTCTAGAATGTCGTCTAGCGGAGTCTCCACCTGCAGAGCCTCCTCAAGAGACTGCAAGAGGCTGGAGAATAAAACCTTGATGAATAAAAATTTTCTTAAGGAGACCCTCCAATTTTTTATCCATAGGATCTAGGAAAGCACAACTGTCCTCAACGGGGATAGTTGTAGGCTTAGCTAGGGTAGAGACTGCTCCCTCCACCTTAGGGACCGTCTGCCATGAGTCCCGTACGACAGCATCTATGGGAAACATCTTTTTGAAAGCAGGAGGGGGAGAGAACGGCACACCTGGTCTATCCCATTCCTTAGTAATAATTTCCAAAAACCTCTTAGGGACTGGAAAAACATCAGTGTAAACAGGCACTGCAAAGTTTTTGTCCATTTTACACAATTTCTCTGGAACCACAATGGGGTCACAATCATCCAGAGTCGCTAAAACCTCCCTAAGCAATAAGCGGAGGTGTTCAAACTTAAATTTAAATGCTGTCATTTCAGAAACAGACTGAAGCAACGCCTTCCCTAAGTCTGAAATGTCACCCACAGATAGAAGCTCACCTGCCTCGGCTTCTGAGCATTGTGAGGGTATATCGGACACAGGCATTAAAGCGTCAGAAAGCTCTGTATTAGTTCTAGCCCCAGAGCTGTCTCGCTTTCCTTGTAACCCTGGCAGTTTGGAAAATACCTCTCTGAGGGTAGCATTCATAACTGCTGCCATGTCCTGTAAGGTAAAATAATTAGACGCGCTAGATGTACTTGGCGTCACGTGAGCGGGAGTTATAGGTTCTGACACATGGGGAGAGCTAGATGGCATAATCTCCCTTTTTTCAGTCAGAGAATCCCCTGGAGATAAATCTTTAAGCACCATAATATGGTCTTTATAGTTTATAGAAATTTCAGTACATTTGGTACACATTCTAAGAGGGGGTTCCACCATGGCTTCTAAACATATTGAACAAGGAGTTTCCTCTATGTCAGACATGTTTAACAGACTAGTAATGAGACAAGCAAGCTTGGAAAACACTTTAATAAAGGTGAAACAGCAATTAAACAAAAACATTACTGTGCCTTTAAGAGAAAAAAAAAAAACACTTAAACTGCAAAACAGTGTAAAAATATAGTAAAGTCTTTGAAATTTTTACAGTGTGTGTAAGGGACTAAAGCAACATTGCACCCACTTGCAAATGGATGATTAACCCCTTAGGCCCCAAACCGGATTTAAAAACGTTAAAAAACGTTACAAGACAGTTAAGCAACCTGCCACAGCTCTGCTGAGGCTCCTACCTGCCCTCAAGAACGATTTTGTGCAGAAATAAACCCCTTATAATGGTCCTCAGGTGCCAGAGGACTCCTCTAGGGAAGCTGGATGTCTCAGTCTGAATTAAAACTGCGCATTTAGAGCGCTAAAATAGGCCCCTCCCACCATGTACTGGATGCCAGAGAGGCCTTAAGAAAAAACTCCTAGGAGTATCTGATTAGCCATGTGGAAACTAGGCCCCAAATAAAGAGTTATCTCCCTCAGAGAAAAAAACTTCCTATTTTTGAATTCATGTAAACGTTTAACTGTCACTAAGTAATAAGAGTATTACCCTGTTTTGTAAGCATGATCCCAGTCGCTGTTAAATCACTGCATCAGGCTTACCTCAGATACACAAGGCTCTGTCAGCATTTTCTAGAACTCATTCATCTCTCTAGAAATAAATATACTGAACATACCTCAAAGCAGGTAATCTGCAGACCGTTCCCCCAACTGAAGTTGTCCCATACTCTGCAATGGACCTTAGTTACAAACTGCTAAGATCATCAACCTCCAGGTAGAACTCTTCTTCTAATTTCTGCATGAGAGTAAAACAGTACAACGCCGGTACCGTTTAAAAACAACAAACTTTTGATTGAAGGTAAAACTACACTAAGTCACCACATATCTCTTGATACTTCCTATCTTGTTGAGAGCTGCAAGAGAATGACTGGGGGTGGCAGTTAGGGGAGGAGCTATATAGACAGCTCTGCTGTGGGTGTCCTCTTGCAGCTCCCTGTTGGGAAGGAGAATATCCCACAAGTAATGGATGAACCCGTGGACTGGATACACCTTACAAGAGAAAATAACTTATTTATTGTAATAAAAATCAATCATTCCTAGTTCCACAGGGTCAATATTTAATAAGTCACATGTCATCAGCAAGGATACCATTGTCTAGTTAATTTTGTATAATCAACCTTGCACTTCAAAGCAAATGTGCATTAATATTTAAAACTTCACATTTATTTGCAGATATTTAAAAGCACATGATGAGTGTAGATACAAAAATGTTAATACTGTGTCCATGGACTTTAATGTATGTATCTACACTCCTCATCTACTTTTAAATGTTTGCAAATAAATTTGAAGTTTTAAATACAAATGCACCTTTGCTTTAAAGTGCAAGATGGATTATACTAAATAAGCTACACATAAGGTATCCTTGCTGATATGGGACTTTAAACACTGAGGCTGTGGAACAGGGATTATTATTTTGTTTGATAGAGGTTTGCAGTGGCAGGCTAACTCTGGGCATATCTAGGGTCATTGGGACATTGACTAGGAATGGCAGAATGTTTCGCAACATTTGAAAAATGAAACACATTTTAACACATTCATTCGTTTGTTTCAAATTTCGAATGTTTGTACAACATTCTAACATTCGTTTAATGTAATAGTATTTCTAATCTTTTTTTAAATGCAATATTCAATTTGAATTTTCTAATAATTTGATTCGAATTATGCAATATTCAAATTAGAAAATTCGAATTGATATATTTGTATATTTGTAATAGTATTTCAAATGCTTTCTTTAAATGTAATATTCGAATTATGCAATATTCAAAATAGAAACATTTTAATTGATATATTTGTATCTATTATGTATCAATTTATTAAATTCCTTACCACATGATCTATATTGAACTTTTGAATAGTATTTGTTAAATGAAATGTTACATTCTAAATTTCGAATGTGGACATTCAATCAAATTATAAACATTCCAATTCGAAAGTAACATTCAAAAACTGTAAATAGCATTCGATTATACAATTATTAAGAATATTTGTTCTTATCAACATTCGATTATGTAAATCAAATTTCTACAAAAGCATTTGTCCTAACATTCAAAATAAAACACATTCGTCCATCCCTAACATTGACCTGCCCCTATTCACCTACCTAGGAAGCGTGACATTTCATAATTGGAAATGTCACAAAGTGGTGCAATTTCTTAAACTGTTTATTTATTTTTAATAGTTTGTACTTATCTTAAGTGATATGTGTAAATCAACTATTAAAGTACAGATTCCGCAGCGCTACTAATTATTTTATTGAATGTAATAGAAAGCAAAGTATGGTTAAAGAGATATCAAACCGTTCTTGCTTCTGTGAAAAATGTGTGCATTGTACCAGACTCCCTACAGAGGCTGTAATCTAGGTTTACAAAATGCGGCAAATGCCTAAACCAGCTATGGACTAGATTACAAGTGGCGCGCTAAAGTTAACACAGGTTGAGATAAGCAATATCCCGACCACGCTAACTTGCACGCTTATTACAAATTGGAAAGTAAACGGTCATGCTTGAGCGCAAACAAAATTTATGCTCATCTGGATGGCGCAACTGAAGACCTGAAGATTTACCAAAGGTTGAGCAGACATGATCCGCTTTAGCGAATCATGTCAGCTCGACCTCGCTAAATGCCGACAGCATATGCAGTTGGCATTTAACATTGCACAAGCATTTCTGGTGAGAGATGTTTAATGTATTTTTAAGGCACTCTGGCTTATTATTCACAACTATTCACAACATTTTCAGCTCTACAAAAGAAGTTGGGCCTCTTCTGTCCTTAGAAATTGGCTTACACTGCATTGACTTACAAAAAAAAGTCATTTTAAAAATGTAATTTTGTGTTAAAGGGACAGTCTGCTCCAGAATTGTTATTGTTTAAAAAGATAGATAACCCATTTATTACCCATTCTACAGTTTTGCATAACCAACACAGTTATATTAATATGCTTTTTATCTCTGTTATTACCTTGTATCTAAGCCTCTGCAAACTGCCCCCTTATTTCAGTTCTTTTGACAGACTTGCATTTTAGCCAATTAGTGCTGACTCCTAAGTAATTTAACGGGGGTGAGCACAATGTTATCTATATGGAACACATTAACTAGCTCTATCTAGCTGTAAAAATGCACTTAGATAAGAGGTGGCCTTCAAGGACTTAGAAATTAGCATATGAGCCTACCTAGGTTTAGCTTTCAACAAAGAATGTCAGGAGAATAAAGCAAATTTGATGATAACACGGCGGGCCGTGGACTGGATACAACACAAGAGAAATAAATTTATCAGGTAAGCATAAATTTTGTTTTCTCTTGTAAGGTGTATCCAGTCCACGGATCATCCATTACTTGTGGGATACCAATACCAAAGCTATAGGACACAGATGAAGGGAGGGACAAGGCAGGCGCTTAAACGGAAGGCACCACTGCCTGTAAGACCTTTCTCCTAAAAATAGCCTCCAAAGAAGCAAAAGTATCAAATTTATAGAATTTAGAAAAAGTATGAAGCGAAGACCAAGTCGCTGCCTTACAAATCTGTTCAACAGAAGCCTCATTCTTAAAAGCCCATGTGGAAGCTACCGCTCTAGTAGAATGAGCTGTAATTCTTTCAGGAGGCTGCTGGCCAGCAGTCTCATAAGCTAAGCGGATTATACTTCTTAGCCAAAAAGATAGAGAAGTTGCCGAAGCCTTTTGGCCTCTCCTCTGTCCAGAGTAGACAACAAACAATGCAGATGTTTGACGAAAATCTTTAGTAGCTTGTAAATAAAACTTTAAAGCGCGAACCACGTCATGATTGTGTAATAGACGTTCCTTCTTTCAAGAAGGATTAGGACACAGTGACGGAACAACAATCTCCTGATTGATATTTTTATTAGATACCACCTTAGACAGAAAACCAGGTTTGGTACGTAACACTACCTTATCTGCATGGAAAATGAGATAAGGGGAATCACATTGTAAAGCAGATAACTCCGAAACTCTTCGAGCCGAGGAGATAGCTACTAAAAACAGAACTTTCCAAGATAAGAGCTTAATATCTATGGAATGCAAAGGTTCAAACGGAACCCCTTGAAGAACTTTAAGAACTAAATTTAAACTCCATGGCGGAGCAACAGGTTTAAACACAGGCTTGATTCTAACCAGAGCCTGACAAAACGCCTGAACATCTGGAACCTCAGCCAGACGTTTGTGCAAAAGAATAGACAGAGCAGAAATCTGTCCCTTTAAGGAACTAGCTGACAAACCCTTCTCCAATCCTTCTTGGAGAAAGGATAATATCCTAGGAATCCTGACTTTACTCCATGAGTAACCCTTGGATTCACACCAATGAAGATATTTACACCATATCTTATGATAGATTTTCCTGGTGACAGGCTTTCGTGCCTGTATTAAGGTATCAATGACCGACTCGGAGAAACCACGCTTTGATAAAATCAAACGTTCAATCTCCAAGCAGTCAGACGCAGAGAAATTAGATTTGGATGGTTGAAAGGACCCTGAAGTAGAAGTTCCTGTCTCAGCGGCAGAGTCCATGGTGGAAAGGATGACATGTCCACCAGATCTGCATACCAAGTCCTGCGTGGCCATGCAGGTGCTATCAAAATCACCGAAGCTCTCTCCTGCTTGATCTTGGCAATCAGATGAGGGAGCAGAGGAAACGGTGGAAACACATAAGCCAGGTTGAAGGACCAAGGCGCTGCTAGAGCATCTATCAGTGCTGCCTTGGGATCCCTGGACCTGAATCCGTAACAAGGAAGCTTGCCGTTCTGACGAGACGCCATGATATCCAGTTCTGGTTTGCCCCAAAGTTGAATCAACTGTGCCAATACCTCCGGATGGAGCTCCCACTCCCCCGGATGAAAAGTCTGTGGACTTAGAAAATCCGCCTCCCAGTTCTCTACTCCTGGGATATGGATAGCTGATAGATCGCAAGAGTGAATCTCTGCCCATAGAATTATCTTTGAAACCTCCAACATTGCTAGGGAACTCCTTGTTCCCCCTTGATGGTTTATGTAAGCTACAGTCGTGATGTTGTCCGACTGAAATCTGATGAACCTGACCGCAGCTAGCTGAGGCCAAGCCTGAAGAGCATTGAATATCGCTCTTAGTTCCAGAATGTTTATCGGAATGAGTGCCTCCTCCTGAGTCCACGATCCCTGAGCCTTCAGGGAGTTCCATACTGCACCCCAGCCCAGAAGGCTGGCATCTGTTGTTACTATTGTCCAATCTGGCCTGCGGAAGGTCATACCTTTGGACAGATGGACCCGAGATAGCCACCAGAGAAGAGAATCCCTGGTCTCTTGATCCAGATTTAGTAGAGGGGACAAATCTGTGTAATCCCCATTCCACTGACTGAGCATGCAGAGTTGCAGCAGTCTGAGATGTAGGCAAGCAAACGGCACTATGTCCATTGCCGCTACCATTAAGCCGATTACTTCCATACACTGAGCCACTGAAGGGCGAGAAGTAGAATAAAGAACACGGCAGGAATTTAGAAGTTTTTTTTTTTTTTTTTTTTTATTGAGATTCATAAAAAAAAGGCATACAAAAACTGAAATGTCATAACAAAATAACAATACAAGTCGCTTTCAAATACTCAGTCAATAAACAAAATTGATCAATAAAACAAAGTTAGGAGACATTTATAATATCAAAATATATGGATAATGCCTTACCAACTGTACGCCTTCTAAATGAACGAGGAGGCCACTCTTGGACCTCTCCATAGTATGGGGAGTATAGTGAGCTAAAGAAGGCTATTGAGAACTGTAAGAGACCACTCTTGGGTCCCAATCTGTGAATCTCATTTTTTCTGTATTAAACATATGTAAATCCTGCAAATATCATTACTAACCATGTCTAGTAAGGGGGGAGTTCAAATACCAAATACATTATGGTCAGGAAAAGTAATAATTTAAATCTGCTAACCTTCCCTCTATGGCTATATGGGTATATATGTAAATGCAACTGATCGTATAAATTGGAAGTAGTATGGGGAAAGGAGATATGGATCCAGCCCCAGTAATGAAGCTCTTTAATGTGCATATGCAGTATACTTAATTGAGGTGATCACAAATTAAAGTGAAAACAAACATATAAAAACAAACCCTTAGTGGGGGGCACTATAGGCTCTCACCAAATTCAGGAGAAGGAAACAGTAACAGAGAAGTACTAGAGAGCTAAAATAGACGCTTCAACCTGAACAATAGTTGTACTAGAGCCAGTATAATCATATAGGAGAAATATGCTATCTGTTTTAGGGAGACTACCTGTTATATAGTACAATATTTGGATATAAACATGAATACAACCTGGATTAGCAACCTGTCATAGTGGAAATATTGAAGACTTTTTGTCAGATAAAATGCAGGCGCATATATTATCTACTTTAGCTAATATAATGTGAGCTAGGCAAAATATACTCAAAATCTGGGCAGATATTGTAAGTAACAAGACCCAAAAATTAAACCTTGCAGAGCTAAGTGACACTACTTGCTGCTCCCTCAAAGGGAGAAAGAACCAAAGGGCATATATCCCAATGTCAGGCATATGATCCAGCAAACAGTTATTAAAGGCACCAAGAGGGAATAGACAAAGGTCATATATTGGCATAGTAGTGAATGTTATGGGTACTGTGGAGTTATAAAATATTATCAACTTAAATATAAACCCAGTCTATCAAGTGAGCAGTTTAGAAAAGTATAATATAACTTGTCAGGCAGTGTGGTCCGTTTTGAGAGATAGATAAATGGTACCAAATTATTATAAACTGGCCAGTCTTTAGTAGATAGTGGAGTGCTGGTAATAGGCTCTTGATTTAAGAAGGTAGTCCACTCCTGCTTTATCATGTCCCAGCCATTGTCAAACTTATGAAAAGGTGAACATAAACATCGGCATGTATTATATGTCTTAACATCGTATAGGGTCCTTAACGTGGGGTTGGAGAGTCAAAGGATATAAGAGCTGGCACCCATAAACCCAATAGCGTATCTGCAGGAGTTCACCCTATTCCCCTTTTGATATCAGGTAAGACGCAGCACTTAAATATGGGCCATGTGGCTAACGGAAGGAGAAGGGTAAGAGCTATGCGGGAGCCAGCGGCACAAAGTCTGTCTCTTTCCCTAGTAGTTATGTCCGCTCTCAGTATCATCCAGAGTGCGCTGGAAGGCATACCTAGAATTTCGCTTTGGTGCAGTACTCGCCCTCCTGTAGAAGCACCGAGTAGCGTAGTGCTGGTGTTGTCCGCAATCCCGCCTCTCAAAAAGAGCTGGCTGTTGCCTGATACCAAGGTGACATCGGGTTGCGGCTGTGTGTGTCCCCGGAGGGTGGCGGTGGGCATAGTACCCTTCTTCACTGGGCTGCTTTGCACTGAGCATTCGGGAGAGATCAAACCCGCCACCTCCCTAGTGCAGGCCAAAGTGGGGACTTGCGAGGGCTTTGCGCCCGGAACCATGTCAGCACATTGCAGCCCGTGGCCCCCTGAGGTATTCAGACCAGATTGCCCAAAAGACGGCGGTAGTGTCTCCGGTTGCTCAATGGGTAAGCAATCCCGTGTTTGATATCCATCTGCTAAATTGAAGTCCTCCACAGGCAGTTCTCCGCCATTTTCACACTTCCATGCTGCCGCTATTTGCCGCTCAAGTCGCACAAAGTGGGCTGATAGAATAGTACAAATCTGCTCCAGTAGTAACGCAGGTTCACGCTCCATTCTGGTGGTCTAAGGTTGTATGTGCAGAATAAGGCTTAAAGATGTGACAGTTTCAGTGTCAACGCACTGTATACCCGGCTGACAAGATACCGGGGGGGGGGGGTGTTGAGTGCCTCACACTAAGGAGTCTGCCCTAGGCCTCAACGCTCCGGATCGGCTGGCTGAAGTAGAGTGTCAACAAAAAACATATCATTCGGTTCAGTGCGGGTAGTTGATTCTAAATGTTTTAATGTTGTAGCTTGGATGATCTTGCTGTACACCGATAATAGGCAGATTATCAGTGATCTATCTAGAGCAGCCAATATTGCGACCAGTCAAGGTGCTGCCCAGAGACACGCCCCAGGAATTTAGAAGTTTTGACATCCTGGCCTCTGTCAGGTAAATCTTCATTTCTACAGAATCTATCAGAGTTCCCAGGAAGGAAACTCTTGTGAGAGGGGATAGAGAACTACTTTCTTCGTTCACCTTCCACCCATGAGACCTCAGAAATGCCAGAACAATGTCCGTATGGGACTTGGCAATTTGAAAATTCGACGCCTGTATCAGAATGTCGTCTAGGTAAGGGGCTACTGCTATACCCCGCGGCCTTAGGACTGCCAGAAGTGACCCCAGAACCTTCGTAAAGATTCTTGGTGCCGTAGCTAACCCAAAGGGAAGAGCTACAAACTGGTAATGCCTGTCTAGGAAGGCGAACCTGAGAAACCGATGATGATCTCTGTGTATCGGAATGTGAAGATAAGCATCCTTTAAGTCCACGGTAGTCATATATTGACCCTCCTTGATCATAGGTAGGATGGTTTGAAAAATCAACATATTTGATGATCCCCTCAGTGGGTCCCCCAATGCCAGACACGATGGGGCATCACAGGGGATTTTTTTCACTTTTGTGTAGTTTAGGGATGCAGTAGAACGTGGGTATTACTGGGTATGGAGACACAAGAAAATAAAACTCTTTTTTAGTTAAAGAGACAGAATCTTTAGCCCGCTTGAGAATGATAAATAACTCATCACATGATTTCTCGTAGGCCAGCCTTGAAACTATCTCATATTGATCTACAACATGAAGCTGTCTCAGAACCTCCTTCATGTAATCAGCTTGGTCAAGGATTACAATGTTGCCTCCTTTATCGGATGGCTTGATCTGAATATCTTTCTTATTCATGAGATCTTTGAGGGCTTACTACACCTGTTAACCCTATATTCCCCACATCCTGTTCTACACATTTTACGAATGTGTGAACACTAGGTGATAAGGACAATTGGGGCATGAATTTGGAGGATGGTTTAAAGTTTGTTTTTAAGGGGTAGTTAGTACTCTGGTGTTCTCCCTCCTGTTCATCCAACAGGGACACCAGATTATCAAAGGCGATTGCATCCTGACTATCCCCTAACTCTCCACCTTGGGATTTATTTCCCCAAATTTTCTTCAAAATGATTGTTCTAGCATAGAGGTTCAAATCTTTCACAAACTCAAATTTATCCAGACTACTGGCAGGACAGAATGACAATCCTTTCTTTAGGAGGTTAATATGTGCAATATTCAAATTGATTTTAGAAAGATTTACAACAGACATTTCGTCTGAACTATTAGCTAATTCGTACTTCCCCAAAACTGACTCTCTTTCCTCTGGTTCCTGGTTGTCAAGCGATATTAGGGGCTGCTCCTGTACCTCCCTCCCCTGCTTCTCTGTCTCTGTCTGTTGGGGTAAGAGGGACCACCTCCCCCTCTTTCGTCTGCCTCCTCTCCTGGTCCTACCCCTAAAGGGATCCTACCCTGTAGAGTGTTTCTAATATTTTGAGGGCCACTTTCCAGCTCACTCTTAGAGTTGTCTGTACCTGAGTCATAGGCGTATCTCGTACCATTGTTATTCCTATACACATATATTGTACTCTTCTTAAAGTCATCCTGATCCCTCACCATTTTGCACCTTTTCCTAAACTTAATTTCACTTTGTAGCTTTTCTAAGCTTTTTTGTGTTTCTTTATTAAGTTTATCAAAGGCCGTATCGTTAGCAAACAGGTTCACCTGTTCATAAATTTTGTTTGTTTCTAATTTACTTTCCTCCAGCCTTTTCTCGTCCTCATCAATCATTAACTGCATAAGTTCTAATGTACATCTTGTTAAAATGGCATTCCATTTCTGGATAAATTCAGAATTTGCTTCTACTCTTAAATTGATCCCTGGGTCCAATCTAATCCTTAGACCTTTAGGGATCAATTCCTCTTTAACATATCTCTGTAAGCTAGTTAGCTCCCATTTAGTTTTTAACTCTTTTATTGCCTTTTTCTTATACTTTTTCTTATACTCTTTGAATGCTGCAAAAACATCATTGCTTTTCTCTTCAATGTTAGTTTCATCTATATTGATGGAAGGCTTAAAAGCCTCATCAATGTCACTAACCCATTTTTCTTCAGTTAATTTAAAAGCCATAGGCCTAGATTTAGAGTTTGGCGTTAGCCGTGAAAACCAGCGTTAGAGGCTCCTAACGCTGGTTTTAGGCTACCGCCGGTATTTGGAGTCACTCAAAATAGGGTCTAACGCTCACTTTCCAGACGCGACTTTTCCATACCGCAGATCCCCTTACGTCAATTGCGTATCCTATCTTTTCAATGGGATTTTTCTAACTCCGGTATTTAGAGTCGTTTCTGAAGTGAGCGTTAGACATCTAACGACAAAACTCCAGCCGCAGGAAAAAAGTCAGTAGTTAAGAGCTTTCTGGGCTAACGCCGGTTTATAAAGCTCTTAACTACTGTACTCTAAAGTACACTAACACCCATAAACTACCTATGTACCCCTAAACCGAGGTCCCCCCACATCGCCGACACTCGAAAAAAATTTTTTAACCCCTAATCTGCCGACCGCCACCTACGTTATACTTATGTACCCCTAATCTGCTGCCCCTAACACCGCCAACCCCTGTATTATATTTATTAACCCCCTAATCTGCCCCCCTCAACGTCGCCTCCACCTGCCTACACTTATTAACCCCTAATCTGCCGACCGCAAAGCGCCGCCACCTACGTTATCCTTATGTACCCCTAATCTGCTGCCCCTAACACCGCCGACCCCTATATTATATTTATTAACCCCTAATCTGCCCCCCACAACATCACCTCCACCTGCCTACACTTATTAACCCCTAATCTGCCAACCGGACCTGAGCGCTACTATAATAAAGTTATTAACCCCTAATCCACTTCACTAACCCTATCATAAATAGTATTAACCCCTAATCTGCCCTCCCTAACATCGCCGACACCTAACTTCAATTATTAACCCCTAATCTGCCGACCGAATCTCGCCGCTATTCTAATAAATGTATTAACCCCTAAAGCTAAGTCTAACCCTAACACTAACACCCCCCTAAATTAAATATAATTTAAATCTAACGAAATTAATTAACTCTTATTAAATAAATTATTCCTATTTAAAGCTAAATACTTACCTGTAAAATAAATCCTAATATAGCTACAATATAAATTATAATTATATTATAGCTATTTTAGGATTTATATTTATTTTACAGGTAACTTTGTATTTATTTTAACCAGGTACAATAGCTATTAAATAGTTAAGAACTATTTAATAGCTAAAATAGTTAAAATAATTACAAATTTACCTGTAAAAGAAATCCTAACCTAAGTTACAAATAAACCTAACACTAGACTATCAATAAATTAATTAAATAAACTACCTACAATTACCTACAATTAACCTAACACTACACTATCAATAAATTAATTAAATACACTTGCTACAAATAAATACAATTAAATAAACTAGCTAAAGTACAAAAAATAAAAAAGAACTAAGTTACAAAAAATAAAAAAATATTTACAAACATAAGAAAAATATTACAACAATTTTAAACTAATTACACCTACTCTAAGCCCCTAATAAAATAACAAAGCCCCCCAAAATAAAAAAATGCCCTACCCTATTCTAAATTACTAAAGTTCAAAGCTCTTTTACCTTACCAGCCCTGAACAGGGCCCTTTGCGGGGCATGCCCCAAGAAATACAGCTATTTTGCCTGTAAAAAAAACATACAATACCCAAGCCCCCCAACATTACAACCCACCACCCACATACCCCTAATCTAACCCAAACCCCCTTAAATAAACCTAACACTAAGCCCCTGAAGATCATCCTACCTTGTCTTCACCATACCAGGTTCACCGATCGGTCCAGAAGAGCTCCTCCGATGTCCTGATCCAAGCCCAAGCGGGGGGTCTGAAGAGGTCCATGATCCGGCTGAAGTCTTCATCCAAGCGGGGCAGAAGAGGTCTTCCATCCGATTGAAGTCTTCATCCAAGCGGCATCCATCCGGAGCGAAGCGGCAGCATCCTGAAGACCTCCACCGCGGAACATCCATCCTGGCCGACGACTGAACGACGAATGACGGTTCCTTTAAATGACGTCATCCAAGATGGCGTCCCTCGAATTCCGATTGGCTGATATGATTCTATCAGCCAATCGGAATTAAGGTAGGAATATTCTGATTGGCTGATGGAATCAGCCAATCAGAATCAAGTTCAATCCGATTGGCTGATCCGATCAGCCAATCAGATTGAGCTCGCATTCTATTGGCTGTTCCGATCAGGCCATAGTGTCAGTTACTCTATTGCACATATATGAAGAAGCAAACCCAATTAAAGGTAGTATCAACTACTACAAGCAACCTTGTGTAATTACTACAGCTGATACTCACCTAAAGAAATAGGGTAAAAATACTACCTATATAACACTATTGATAATTACTTAGGCTAGGGGGCACTCGGTATGCTAAGTAACAGGCACCTATTTCCGTGCTGGCAGTCCTAAAAATAAATATATATTACTTTATAGACAGAGTTCATAAAAATAAAATGAACCAAAGCAGGACCTGGGCTGCACCGGATATTTATACCACACTATAAATGCAACAGTGATACCTTTATCGAGTGTGCTTAAACATGTACAGATTTATTAAAAATACAAAGCCATGACCGAGAGCAGATGATGGTTGAGTACACAAAAGAAAATAAACAATTTTCACCCAAAGATATATTAGCATGCTAGCATGTATATATGAGCCGGCTATTAACAACCAAGCTGTTTACATGAAGGAGGCTCTGAGACAGCTTCATGTTGTAGATCAATATGAGACAGTTTCAAGGCTGGCCTACGAGAAATCATGT